>NW_002987253.1:197973-203725 GCF_000006295.1 Pediculus humanus corporis | reverse complement strand
TTTATGTCAAACATTAGGAGAGACACAAAATAACGGAAAAGTTTCGAAAAAAAAAAAACAAAAAAAACTTCTTCACACACAAAAGTTCGAAAAGAAGAAACTTATAATAATAAAATGACAATAGTTATTTATTACTCCCTCTCTTTCTACCCTTTACGTCATACGGCAAAATAAAAATTAATGTTAATAATAATAATAATATTAATAATGTTGTCGTTATCCAATTTTAAGTTTGCATATATGAAAACAATGAAATTTTTAGTTTTACTAAACCCGTGACAAACAAAACAACCAAAGCAAACGTCTTTTAATGACTTCCGTTACTCTTACTCTCCTGCCACGATGAGTGACAATACAATCACCGGCCCTTATATAATATAAAAACAAAATTTATGCGTGTGTATGAGTGCATACGCACACGCACACACACACACACTCACATTTTTTGTAAGTGTAAATAACGAGTTTGATATTAAAAATTCATATTAAAAAAAAAAAAAAAAAAAAGTAAACGAAGCGTTACATTACACATCGTGATCATTAGTTTTTAAATAAACATCGTAAATTTTACTTTTTTTTGTTTAAAAAAACAACAACAACAAAAATAATAATAATAATAATAATAATAATAATAATAATAATTTATACGTATTATTGTTTTTCAAAAAAAAAAAAACTCTGGCAAAGATGATTTTTTATAAAAAAAAAAAAAAACGAAATTTTTTTTATATTAACGAAAACCGACGTTTTGTATTAACGACGTATTGATGAGTGTTTATTGTGTACGTACACACGTGACAATGATAACGTTATCAGTTACGTAATAAATCAATTGTTTCACGTGATCTCCGATACGTCATCAATTTAAGAAAAAATTTCTTTGATTGATTCATCATCGACGCGGAAAATAATTTTTTTTTTTTTTGTATAATTTCGATTAATCCGATTTCATCCAATTTTATCTTCTGCTTTTCACGTGATTCAAACGTGGTAAACAAAATAATTTTAACGAATCAATTTATCGCGATTATTATTATTTATTTATTTTTCGTTAAGTTATTTGAAACGGCATTCGAATGTTTTTTTTAAATAATAATAATTATTTCGAATGCGGTAACAAAAACTTATTTTGTTAAGGAAATAAAAGAGAGAGAGAGAGAGAGAGAGAAAGTAATAATAATAATAATGGTAGTAATAACAATTAAAAAAAAAAACTTTTTACTTTTTTTTTGGTATTTTTTTCATTTTTTTTTTTTTTTTCATATTTAATATGTATATTATTATAAACCACAATGCATTTTTTTTTTTTTTTGAAATTTGTAGTCGATTTCACATATTGATAAAACAACACACTTAATGATGAAAAATGCTTTTCACATTTATTCCACCAAAATAAATTTTTTTATGTATATATATATATATATATATATATTTATTAATCACCACTATTTTTTTTTCGTTTGTTTGTTCGTTTGTTTGTTTGTTTAATAATAATAATTAATTATTATTAATACTTTAATAATATTATTTTTTTATTTTTCACAGTTTTTTTTTGTTTTTTGTTTTAATTAAAAATTAATTTATTTTTATTTCATTCATTTATTTTTTTTATTTAGTAATAATAATAATAATCATTTTCAGTAAAACAAATTATTAATAATAATAATAAATAAAATTACATTTAAAAACATTAAGTCATTTTTTTTTATTTATTGTACGAACCTGTCTTATGTTTTTGTTAAAGATTTTTATTGTACATTTAAAACCCATTTTTTCCCCGAATTGAAAGAGTGAGAGAGAGAGAGGGAGAAAGAGAGAGATGTGTGAGTGTGTGCGTATGTGCGTGTGTGTTTGCGTATAATTTAGAAATGTAGAGAGAAAAAAAAAAGAGACTCGAAAAAAAAAATTTTTTTTAACATGTATAATTATTTCAGGTAGTAAAACTCGTCATTTTTTTTTTTTTATAAACATTCTCTCCTTCTCTTTCTTTCTCTCTTTTTTTATATTAATTACGTATGCATATAAATATATATTTATTTATTACGTCATCGATCTTATTAATAAATAAATATATATTTTTGTGTGCGTGTTGTGTGTGTGTGTGTGTGTGAATCAAAAAAATGATTTTATTGCTATCGTTAGTTAGGGTATTAAAAGTACAAATAAAAATAAATTTGTAAAAAAAATAAATAAATAATAATAATAATAATTAAAAAATTTGTTTTTACACAAAAAATATATATATGTATAAGATCGATTTTCATAATCATCGTGATTTATATTATATATATATATATATTTATTAATTTATTTATATATAATATACAACATTTTTTTTTCACAAGACTGTTTAAAATACTTAAAAATTTTATTTATACTCAACTATAAAATACCTAATCGTTTTTCCTTATTTATTTATTTTTTTTTTTTTTTACCTTTTTTATATATATATATATATATAATTTTTTTTATTAAATTTATTTATTAATTTATTTATATTAAAATTTAATAATTATATTTATGTATATATAAATATATATATATACTTAAAATTTAATTATATTTAACTGTACAAGACTTTTTTTTTTATTTATTTTTTTTTTGTTTCAAGTCTAAATTTATTACGTATATCTCGTTTTCATCATTATCAAAAAAAAAAAATATATATATATATATATATATTATTTATATATTGATTTTTTTTTGAACGTTTTTGGATACAAATAAAAAAAATTTTTTTTTTTAATACTTTCATTCTTACGTATATAAGTTAAGTACTGTTTTTTTTTTTTTTTTTACTGAGAATTAAAACCGGCAGATTTTTTTTTTTGTATTACGTACGACAATAATTAATATATTATAATAAATATTGATTGAATTTATTGATCGATTAAAAACAAAAACAAAAAGAAAAGAAAAAAAAGAAAAAAAGAAGAAAAATGTTATTGTGTGTCGTGACGCGGCCATGTTTATTATTAAATCTTATTTATATTCATACGACCATTTTATAATCGTTCAAAAATATTATTATTATTTATTTAACTGTTTAATTATTAAATAAATTCTCTTATGTAAAAATAAATAAATAAATAAACGAAGATTTAAATGGCCGTATAAAAAAAAAAAAAATTTCCTAATTTTTTTTTTAATTTTTAAAAAATTTCTGATACGAAAATATTTTTTTGTATATATAAATATCTACTATCGTTTTATATTTATTATTAAAATTGTGTGTTGGTACTGTGATAATAATAATAACTGATAATATATATATATCGATAAATAAATAATTATTTTATAATATTAATAAAAAAAAAAAAATTTTTTTTTTCGAACTTTAAATTTCGCGACGATAAAATTAAAAAATTTTTTTTTTTTAATATAAAATTCGTATACATTTTTTTTTGTTGTATTGCTCGTTGATGGCGAATGTGTGTTCAGGTAGGTAGGTAGGGTATAATAATTTCAGGTATATACACATACGTATATAAATATTTAAATGAGATTAATATTATATAAAAAACATTTTCTTTGTTTTACTTTTAAACACACACAAAAAAAAATAGTAACTCACGGATAAATGCAATTTTTTTTTTTAATTTGTTTATAGCGCAACATTTTTTAAGGTCGTGGTTTTAGAAAAAGGTACCTAATAGTAACGAATGTGGTAGTAGGAAAAAAAAAACAAACAAAGTTAGTAAATGAAATAATAGTGAAAGATTAGTTAAAAAAAAAATATTTAAAAGAAGACATTTTTACATTGTAGCGTTTCCCTTTTCGAAAATTAAAAATTATTATTATTATTATTATTATTATTATTATTATTATTATTATTGAAAATATTAATTAATAATAATAATAATAATTTTTTTAAGTTAAAAAAAAAATAACGATCACCTGTGAGCGGTATCGATCGATCGATCGATTTCTTTGTTTTTTTTTTAAAAAAAATTAATTACCGCGACCTGACTTTTTACTTTTTTTTTTGTTCCAATTTGATGAACCGGTTTCCGCTTTTATCTCTTGTCAAATTATTGCAACAGGAAAATCATCCCCCCCAAACAAAAACAATAAACATGCACATGGTTTTGCATAGTGACGTCAGAGTCAGGTAAAAGTAATTAACCAGGTGAGGATAATAAAAAAAAAAAAAAAATGAGAGGGATGTGCGTGAATGCGAGTGAGCGGTTGTTCGAATGAGAAACAACAAACAAACAAACAAACACTCACATTGTCGTCTAATATTTTTACATACTTATACAAACATACGTACAAACGACAACCGAAAAAAAAAGAGAGAGAAAAGAGAAAAAACGAAACGAAACAAACACGACGTCGATAATTAAAAAAAAAAAAAAATGCGGAACATTCGAGAAAGAAAAAAGCAGATGCACATAATTTAAAAAACGTCTTAAAGGATTATCATTATTATTATTATTATTATTATTATTATATATTATATATATATATATATATATATATATATATATATAAAAACGTAACAAGGCCGCAAAACGCGTTTTAATCCTTTAATAATAAATTCTAAGAATAATTTTTTTTTTTTTTTTTGTATAAATTTCAAATAATAATAATGATAATAATAATTATTATTATTATTTTTTGGGTCGGTATAAATTTAGAGTTTTCTTTTTTGAATTGTGTTTATACACTTGTTTCTGACAATTTTCTGTCGTTAAAATCGTTTCAATAATATATTTATATATATATAAATATATATATCAAACGTCAGGAAAAAACGTTTGCCTAAGAAAACAATATAATGCAATGTATTGTCACCGTACAAAAAATAAAAAAAAAACGTTGGCGTTCCTTTTTATTATCATTATTATTAATTTTATTAATAACAAACGTATGTATACGTTTCCAAGTATAATAAACAAACAAACAAACAGACACATATGCATACGTCGCATTCCGGTCGTTTGTTCGTATGCGAGTTTTTATATAAAAAAAAATATCATGACGGACGTTTTGATTAAACACATCAATAATCAAAGAAAAGTAGTCGTGATAATAATAATAATAATAATAATAATCATTGGAAATTTTCGCCAAAAAAAAAGGAGGAAAAAAAAAGAAAAAAGAAAAACGCATTAACGACGTTTGGCACGACTTTGTTATTATACCACTAATTATTTACCGTAATAGTTTTTTTTTTACAGTAAATTTATAAAAATTAATATATTCATGCACTCGTATATAAATATATATATATATATTTATTTTATATATATTATTATTATTATTATTATTATTATTATCGTCGTCGTCGTCGTATTTTCTGCATCGTTTTCGATAGTTATCAATTAAATTTATAAATTAATAATAATAATAATAATTATCCTTTTTTTTTCGAACACCGACTTGATTGTTTTTTCAAAACTTAAAAATTTTACACCTTACGGTTTTCATATTAGTAACTTTTTTCTTTTTTTTTTTTATACTCTTTTATACTCTGCGAAAATTAATTCTTGCCATGACGATAATAATAATAATAATTCAAAAATGCATGACAAAAAAAAAAAATAATAATAATAATAATAATAATAACGAGACGAGGAAATTTAAAAAAAAAAATGAAAAAAAATATATTTATATTTTTTTTTATATATATTTTTTTTGTTATAAATATTTTTTTATTTAATTAATTTTAAAATGACGAGAGACAACCTCGAACGAAATAATAATAATAATAATAATAATAATAATAATAATAATAATGATAATAATC
>NW_002987253.1:162274-197953 GCF_000006295.1 Pediculus humanus corporis | reverse complement strand
AAACTTTTTATTCTTCGGGTTGTTATACCTTATTATAAAATTTTATTAAACACTTAAAACACAAGCCGCCATTTTTTTTCTTTCTCTTTCTTTCGATTCATTTTCTTTCTTTTTTTTTTTTTTTATTATTTACTTTTTTTTTTAAATTGACTTTTTCTTTCTTTTTTCTTTTTTTATTCATCGTTATAAAAAAAAAAAATATTTCATTTTTTAAACAAACCTAAAGTAATTAAAATTTATATAAAAAAAAAAAAAAGAAAAAGGTTTTCATTTACAATTAGAAAAATTCATTCACTTTTTCCCTCTGTCTCTCTCTCTCTCTCCCTTTCTCCCCCTTTTTTCTATCTCAAAAACGTCCCGTGGGATTTAAAAAAAGAATTTTTTTTTTTTTTTTTAATGTTTCAAATAATCAGGCATTAATTAATAATTATTTAATTTTTTTTTTTAAAATTTAGGTCACTAGGACGTTTTTATCATAAACACCCAACAACCATAACAACCGCAAAAAAACCCGAAATTTATTAAAATTTTATTATTATTATTATTATTATTATTATTAATAAATATGAAAATTAAAAATTGTACCTAATAAATAATAATTAATAAAAAATTTTAAAATATAAATAAGAGTTCAAAGACATCAAATTTTGATACTTTTTTTTTTTAATTTATGTTAATAATAATAATAATAATGATAATGATAATGATAATAACAATAATAATAATAATAATAATAATAATAATAATAATAATAATAATAATAATAATAATAATAATGATATTGATAATAATGATAATTTTTATAAAAGTTACGATTTAGTTATGAATATAAACAAAAAAAAAACAAAAAAAACTGGTAGCAGTAAATGTAAAAATGATAATGATAATAATGATAAAGGATTTATTAGCCTATGCATTTTTTTTTATAATAATAATTTTTAACGACAATGATAATGATAATAATAATGATAACGATAATAATAATATTAGATGGGGAATGGAATCGAATTGTAAGACTGAAATCTATACTAAAGTTATTATACTCGTACTCGCACTCGTCGTGTTTTTATTATTATTATTATTATTATTATTAATATTAATACTATGTATATATATATATATATATATATATATATATTTTTATAAAAGTGAAGAAAGGAAAACCTGATTTAAATAAAATCGTGCGGGGTTCGATGGAGGTTTCGTCTGATACGGGTTTTACACAACAACAACCAACAACAACCAAAAAAAAAAAGAAAAACCGAATAAATAAATCATTTCACGTCAGAAATTTAAAAAAAAAAAAGGAAAAGATTAAAAAAAAAAAAAAAGAAACCAGGTACGAATGTTGCGCTTATTAAAAAGATGCTGCACGTTTTTTTTTTCGGGGGAGGTGGCAGGGCGGAAGAGGGGAGGGCGAGGGAGAGGAGGCGGAGACGGGGAGAGAGAATTCTTTCACATTGTGCATTAAAAATTTTTTTTTTTTTATTAATTTTATAATTTTTTTTTTTTTTGTATTATGCGTATGCTCGAGTGTATGTGTGTGTGTGTGCGTGTGGGTGGAAGTGGGGGGTATTTTTTGGGGGTATCTGTTTAAATTAAAAAAAAAAATTATGATAATAATGATGACGATAACATTTTGTAAATTTTTGATGAATTTAAATTTTCGATATATATATACCCGAAAGGGATACACGAAGAGATGAAAAAAGGGAAAAGGATAAAAATTTCAACGGGGGGAGGTAGAAATCCGGGATAGAAAATTTTGGGGGAAGGAAAAGAGAAGAGATGGAGGGAAGTGGGGGGTTAAAAAAAAATTTTTTTTTTAATTTCTTTTTTTTTCGCGTGTGAGATCGATCGATTTTGTTTTCTTTTTGTTTTTTTTTTATTAGTTTTTTTTTGTTTTAAACTTAATTTTTATAATTTTACGTATATTTTAAGTTCCTGAGAAAGATTTCAATTATTATTATTATTATTATTATTATAATTATAATTATTATTATTATTATATTTTAATTAATTTGTGAGCATTTAAAAAAAATTTTTATTTATTTATTTATTGTTATTTTAGCTATTATTATTTATTTTTTTAATTTTTTTCTTCAATATCAATTTTTTTTTTTTTAATTACAAATTAATAAATAAATTATTTATGTATGTATTTATGTACGTATGTATTTATGTATTTATATATATGTTTATTTAAATAAATTTTTTTTTTAATGACAAAAAGTCGTTACGTATACACATAATTTTTATTTTTTTTTTGTTTATTTGGTGCGCGTGTATTAAAAAAAAAAAACTTTTTCCCAACGATTTCCTCCATTTTGTTTACTATTTATTTACACGTATACATTAATTATTTAAAAAAAAAAGGGAACGGATTCGTATTATTATTATTATTATTATTATCAATCATTCGTCTAAACGTCGATTTAAACCGCCATTTTGTTTTTTCAAAAAAAAAAAAAAAATACGTAATTTTATGCGTTTGTAAATATAATAAGACGTTTTTGCCCTGCATGCGAAAGGTTTTCTTTTTTTTTTGCTTTACTTTTTTCTAATTTTTTTTTCCCTCCTTTTTTCCTTTTTTCCTTTTTTTTTTTTTTTTTTACTTTTGATTCTTTGACAAAGATAAATATTTTCTTTTGCTTGTGAATTTTTTCTTTCCTTTTCCATTTTATTTTTTATTTTATTTTATGAAAAATTAAACTTCGGTACGAAACAAAAAAAAAAATGAGTTTTTGTTAAAACGAATGAAACAAAATCAGAAGGAAAAAAAAAAAATTGTAGGAGGTTTTCTTTGGAGGGGCGAGGGGAGCGATGGGGAGGGGGGGGAACGAAGGGTAAGGAAAGAAAAAAGAAATTGATTTTCCCAAGACGATATCCTAAAGAAAAACTGATGCGAATTTTCTTTTTTTTTTTGATTTTTAATTTGTTTCCGCGATGATGTTGGGAAAACTTTTTTTTTCAACTTAAAACTTTGCGACAATTTTTTTTTTGTCGACAAAAGATTTCGTAACAATTATTATTATTATTATTATTATTAAAACTGGAGAAATTTTTTTCTTTTGAAAAAAGGAAAAAAAAAAAAACAAAATTTTTGCAGCCGGCTTTTTACCAAAAAAAAGGTTTTTTTTTTTTTTTTTTTTTTTTAAAAAGGACGCTCCAATTATTTTTAGTCTTTTAAAATTTAAATTTAATTCATTTCTTTCTTTCTTTCCTTTTCTTTTTTTTGTTAAATTGGCATAAAGAAAATTTTTTTTTTAAAAAAAGGCGGTACGTTCCTGATAATTTCAGGTATCGGATCCAAAAAGAAAAAAAAACCTTTCGCAATATAAGAAACAAAAATTATTTAAAAAAAAAAAAATTTTTTTTTGGGGGTTTTTACGACGCGAGATTTAAAATTTTTACTTCATCAGTTTTTCTTATCGGAAAATTCATTTTAACGAATAATAAAAACTGAATGTTTCTGGAGAGAAAAACGGAGAAAATTTTTTTCTTCTCCAGCAAGAAAAAAGAAAAAAAAAAATAATAAAGCAGCCTTACCTTTCGAACGTTTTTCTTTTCTTTTCTTTTTTTCTATGAATATGTATATATATCTTCGTTATCATTACTTTTGTTGTTATCTCTATCTATCTATCTATCCTAATCATTTTATCCAGGTATCCAAAATCTCCAGTCACCGGTTTATGACTTGGACAATAAAAAAAAAAAAAAAAAAAAAAAAAAAAAAACAAACTTTTAAAACATTTTCCATTTTTGATATTTAAACTTATCCAAATATTAAAATGGCGTTATGACACACTATTGCACTGCAACACCAATAAAATTAATTGCACATAACACTGGAATTATTATTATTATTTTATACAAAAATAAAATGAAATTAAGGAGAGATAAAGAATAAAGAGAGAGAGAGAAAGAGAAAAAAGAAAGAAAAAGAGAGAGAGAACTTTTCAATTAAAATTTAGTTTAAAAAAAAAAAAATTTTTTTTTCTTTTACTTTCTTTCCCTAATTTTCCTTTTTTTTCCTTTTTCTTTCTTTTTTTTTTTTTAAAAGGGCACACACAATTACCCACATTTAAAAAAAAAATTATCATTAATAATATAATAATAATAATAATAATAATAATAATAATAATTAATCGAATAGTTTTGACTAAAAATTTAAAATTTAAAAAAAAAAAAAAATTTGAGGAACACTGGATAAATTTTTAAAGAGCCCCTTGGGGAGACGTTTGAGGGCTTATTTCGGAGTCCCCATCTCCCGAACCGGGTTCTCCTTTCGATTTATTTTCTTTCTTCCATTTCATCCGCCGATTTTGGAACCATATTTTGATTTGTCTTTCCGTCAGACATAAAGCGTGGGCAATTTCGATTCTTCTTCTCCTCGTCAGATACCTGTTGAAGTGAAATTCTTTTTCCAATTCGAGCGTTTGATACCTTGTGTACGTCTGTCGTCCTCTTTTTCTTTCTGCGAATAAATTTAATAAAAGAAAATTATTATTATTATCATCATCGTCATCATCACGGGTAATAATAATATGCGATTCCCGCACCGGAGGCGATATCTATCGCATCCATTCGAATAAAAATTAAAAAAAAAAAAAAATAATTGACTTTACGCACACACACCCATCGTAAAAACAAACGATTTGATTAACGCCATGCATTTGTATCTCTCTCTCTCACTCTCTTTCTCTCATCTTATTTTATTTTTTTCCATTATCATCGTCATTCGAAAACAAAACATTAAAAAAATTAAAATTTGATTCGCTTTGTGATTAATAAAAAAAAAAAAAAAACTCGAAAGAAAATTTTTTTTTTTTTTTTGTAACCGATTTGTCACTATCAAAATTTGACATAATGAAATTAGCTTCCTGTTGTGTTTTTTTTTTTTTTTTTTCAAATCTATTGTTATACTAAAAATATCAACGAAAAAAAAAATTTAATAACTCGAATCATTTATATTGTTTCTTATTTAATAATAATAATAATAATAATAATAATAATAATAATAATAATAAACAACGATTTCTGATTAGATCCCTGGTATGTATAAATAAAAAAAAAAAAAAACATTTTAATAACGCAACGTGTTACGACGTTAAATTTAAATTTAAAAAAAAACCGTTTTAATAAGGAGCGATTATTATTATTATTATTATTATTATTATTATTATTATCATTATCATTATTATTATTAAAATATTTTAAATTAAGTAATAATAACAACCCGAAAAAGGAAGTAAAGTGTGCGTGACGGAAAGTACAAAAAATGAAAAAAAAAGTAACAAAATATTTTTTTTTATACGTTATAAAAAAATTTTTTTTTCTTTTTTCCGCCATTTTGTTTGCGTTAACAAAATATAAGTAACGAATTATATTATTATTATTTTAATTCATTATACCGTAAATATACCCTAAGTATAAAAAAAATACGTCGAGGGTAACAAATCAGAAATGATTTTATTAATCAATCGACGAAAAAAAAAAATTTAAGAATGAGGTTCGAAGCAGGTGTTAAAAATAAAAACAAAAAAAACATCACCGGGGTATTATTATTATTATTATTATTATCATTATCATCATCATCATCATCAGGTACAAAATAAAGTTTTCTTTATGTTAAAATAAACACGTTCGAAAAACAAAAAACAAAATTTAATCAAATTGTCAAAAAAAAAAAAAATGAAATTTCCACGTTAACGCAGGAAAAAAATTATACGTTAATTTTTGTTGGTTGTTGTTGTTGTTGTTGTTAAAGGTAACTAACCAAACAACATAAAAAAGGTTTTTTTTCGAATATTATATGAAAAAAAAAAAATTAAAATAAATATGGCGGATAATTTTTTACATCAAAAAGAAAAGAAAAGGATGGGAGTAGATTGACGGTTAATTAATTACTAATATCAAAAAAAAAATTGAATATGTTGTGTTCGCAGTTGTTGGAAAAATGAAATTTATTTATTGTTTTTACAAAAGTCATGGAATTAACGGTTTTATCTATTATTATTATTATTATTATTATTATTATTATTATTATTATTATTATTATTATTATTATTATTATTATTTAAAAATGTCGCGTGCGTTTTAATAAAAATCAAAGGGTTTTCGGTATTGGTAAAAAATTCAGCAGCATCCCATGGAAAATGGGAAAATCCTTTTTTTTTTGTTCATAAAATGTTTCTTCTATTCTTTCTATTCTTTTTCATCTCTCTTTTATTCGTCGTCATATTTTCATTCTCTCTCTCTCTCTCTCTTTCCTTTTAAAAAAAATTTTTCTCTCTCATTTTATTCGGTTTCAATTTGACGTTCGTAAAGTCGTTTTCTTTCTCTCTCTCATTTTATTCGCTTTTGGTTTGAAATTCGTAACGTTCTCCTATCTCTTTCTCTCATTTTATTTGCTTTTGGTTTGAAATTCGTAACGTTCTCCTATCTCTCTCTCTCTCTTTTTCCTTTCTATTTTCTCTCATATGAAATGAAGAAGAATTTCACGGTGAAACTAAAACGGAAGCTTCTTTAACTAGAATTGTCACGGATGTCATATCGTCTGACAAATGCTGCAACCGTTCACTTCAGCTTTTGTCTTTCTTTCCGTTTTACCCTCCTCCCTCTCTTTCTATCCTTTTTCTTTTCCTTTTTCACGTCATTTTCCATTTATTATTTTTTTTTTAATCATCTTTCATTTTCAAGTTTTCATTTTTAAAATTAAAAAAAAAAAGGGTAAAAATCGATTTTTTTTTTTTTTAAAGGTGATGAGATCATTTTGCATAACGAAAAATAAAAATGTCGTCGATTCTGGTAAAAATTATTTTAATTATAGATGTTTGCATAAAACATATTTTTTTTTTTTAACAATAGATTTTAGTCATGCTACTACAAAATATATAAGTTTTCTTTGCAAAAAAATTTATTATTATTATTATTATTATTAAACGTTTTTGTTTCTTCTTTATTTAGTGTTTGGCACCAACTGGTAGTGTCACTCTCTCACATTGTTTACAAAGTCATCGAATATTATTATTATTCGGTCGTATTTATAATTTATAATTTTTTTTTTTCGTCTTTATTCCTTTCTTATCAGGAATCGTATCACACCCCAAATACATAGATGATATAAACAATTTTTTTGTGATAACGACAAAAAAAGAAAAAAACACGAATGCACGTGTCAAACTGATAGAAAATGATCGATATATTATTATTTATCGAAAGTTATTTTTATTTTGTAATGGGTTACCGTTAATAAATAATAATAATAATAATAATGTCTTTATTACGGCCCTGAATATAATTTTTATATCCTGTTATCGGCCTACATCCCAGTTAGAAAAAAAAAATGTGTTTTATTTTTTTGTTTTATTCCGTCTGGAAAGAAAAAAAAAAAAAAGCGCGCCACATACTTTTGAAAATAATTCTGGTTTTTGTTTAGCTTGAAAGAGATCCTTTTTCGATGTGAGAGAACGAAAGAGAGAGAGAGAGAGAGATAGAGAAAAAAATTATATGAAAAACTTTTACACGATTTATTTATTGCAGAAAACGTTAAGCAATTTAAAAGTAATTTAAAAAAAAAATATTTTAATTTAAAAAAAAAATTTTTTTTTTTTTTTTAATCGATTCGTAACGTAAAATGAACGTAACGCGTTGAAAGAAATAAATTAACGGAATAAGTCTTTATATGTTACGTTGATATTAATAAGAACTTTCCACCCAAAAAATGATGGATTACATTTTGCCCCATGAACCTGCCCTGGTTCTTCACTTTCCCTCTTCCACCACTACCACCACCATCTTCTTTTTGTTGTCTTGTCCTTCCTTCCCTTTACTCGGGAGAGAGATAGAGAGAGAAAAAAAACCTCCATTTAGGTATCTGGTCCGCCATGAACTTGTCCATCACGAGCTTCGAATCTCATTCCACACGGTCTATTCATCTTCTTTTTCTTCTTCCTTTCAGAAAGAAGAGGAGAGAGAAAGAGGGAGGAAGGGGGGGGAATAATCACGATAATGATATTATTTAAAGCGCGAATTTAATACTTTTAACCACCGAACAATGTTTTCAATAATAATAATAATAATAATGATTTAATGGTAATCAAATGAATGAATTATTAATGTAATTAATTTAAATGCATTAAAATTAAACGAGGTTTAAAAAAAAACCTGATTTTTTTTTTTTACCGTGAACGCATCATTAATTGATTCTTTAACAGTTTTTTTTTTTTTTTATGATTTTTGTGCGTTGGAAAACGCGTGCGTTTCATTAAATTTTAATACGCAATGCGTATATTATTATTACTCGTAAAATGTAGAAAAAAAAAATCAAGTTTCTCACGTTATGATGCCGCCGAATCTCCCCGTTTAAAAAATTTGAATCGACCTAATCTAACCTAAAAAAAAAAAAAAGGTTTTCCTTTGTGAAGAGAGTAAAAAGCCAACAACAACATCTGTCGTACCGAAAAAATTCCCCCCATTTTGAAAAGTTTTTTTTTTTTTTTTTTTTAATTTCAAGCTTATTATTTACAAACAACGAACGAATAAAATAAAATAAAAAAAAATCGGTTTTTAACAAACCAAATTTTTTTTTTTTAAACTTCCTTACCATCGTCTCCTCACCTCGCCCCCCCAAAAAAAATTTTTTTTTCTTCTGACACGTTACGTAATACATGTTTCATATGATAAATGCACCTGGTTTATCATTTCCTTTACGCGACCAATGACTTTTTTTTTTTTTTGAATGCAAAAAACGTTTCATTTTTTACCAAAGTGAAAATATTATTATTATCACGATGGTAAGCGATGGTAATAAAACGATTTGATTTTCATTTTCAATAATAATAATAATAATAAAAGGAAATTGTTCTTTGTTAGATGAGTGGAAGGACACAAAGAAGGTTAATACCGATTTTTTTTAAAAGTAATTATTATTAATTACACTATATTGACCGCTAATTCGTAGTTTGCGTGAATTTTTTTTTTTATTTTATTTTCTAGAGAAAGAAAGAAAGAAAAAAGAGAGAGAGAGAGTGAGAACGAGTATAAGAGAAAGAATGAGAGAGAAAGAAAAAGA
The DNA here is from genome assembly GCF_000006295.1 of Pediculus humanus corporis. Lineage (NCBI taxonomy): Eukaryota > Metazoa > Arthropoda > Insecta > Psocodea > Pediculidae > Pediculus > Pediculus humanus. The sequence continues at coordinate 188,877 of NW_002987253.1, read as the reverse complement.
AGAAAAGAAACACATCTTGCATGCTCTGCTTCTAATTAATAATACATTAAGAAAATAACCTTAATTCTATTTAAAAAATAATAATAATAATAATAATAATAATAATAATAATAATAATAAAACATTAGCGTATCACTTATTCTTTTTTTTTAGGCATTATTATTATTATTTTCATTTTTTTTACTTATTCAGTTTTCGATAAGGAAAAAATCACCCAAACGGTTAAGGTTAACGTCTCGCGTCAAATTTTCCAAAAAAAATAACACGTAGTGACGTAATAATGACGTCACAAAATTAAAAATTTTAACGAATTCATAACATCGTAATAATGATGATAATAATAATAATAATCGCGCGTATTTTTTTCACGCACACAAAAAAAAAAAACGCATTAAAAGTTTTTTTTATTTTTATTTTTTTTTTCGATCCCACGCCCCAAAGTGCAACCCTTTTCCCCCCACATGCTTTTGCACCCTTACGTTTAAGTTCGAAAAGTTTTTTTTTTTTTTGAAGGAGGGAGAAAGAGAGAGAGAGAGAAACGTTCAACTTTTGAAATGAAGTTTCGATGTTTTTTTGTTTGTTTTTTGTTTGTTTTGTTTCGTAGCGAAAGTTTTTCAAAAAGGATTTAGAAAATGGAAAATGCAATTTTCAATTTGATTCCCCGACATTTTTTTCTCTTTTTTTTTCGTTTCGAAAAAGACGAAAACCATTTTGAAAAATTTTTTTTTTTTCCCCCTACGAACCGTCCGCCATCTTTGTTTCCTTTCTTCTTTGAATGATTTCGTTTATTTATTTATTTTTTACCGTGGTTTTAAAATGTGACAATTTTTTTTTTTTGACTACGTAAATTTTATAGTTTGTGGAAAATATGGCAGTTATTTGGTGCAACTTCCGCCGCCTTTCCTATCGCCGTTCTAACGTTATTAAAATATTTATAGTTTGTCGCCGAGGCGTTCGGAATAATTTTTCTTTTGATAACGTTATCGTTGTAAAAATTTACAATCGAACGCGTTTAAAATAAAAAAAAAAGGAAGAAACGGAGCGTCGATTATTTCCGTCCGCGGGTTTTATGCGTGCGTGTGCGTGTGCGTGTGCGTGCGGATGAACTCAAAAAAAAAAATTTTTTTTTTTAGGTGGCTCCAAGACGATAACATTAAATGAAAAATCCGAGAATTAAAAAAAAAAAAAAAAAGAAACATGGCAGGTCTTTTCGAAGTAGAACCAATTAAAAACACATTTTAGTTATATTTTTTTTCTCTCTCTCTCATTTTTTTCTTCTTTCTCTCTCTCTCTCTTTTTTTACTCTCACGGTATATAGCTAGCCTGTAATTTGGTGGTTGCGTTTCTTTCTCATGTTTAATACTTTTCGATTAAATGAAAAAAAAAAAATGCGATTACCTCACGCAAACTGTGATCTTGGTTTCTTTTTATTTTTTTTCTGATCGTTTTTTTTTCTCTTTTAATCCGACCGATTGATTGATAAAAAGCCATGCAAGTGTCGAACACACCTTTCCCTTTTTCCCCGCTCCCCAACCACCTTCCCCTACGTTTTTATTTATTTATTTAGAGAAACGAATAACCGGATATTTTATATCACGAGTGCGATTGACTCATTCATCGACTATATCATCGAAAATAAATTGATGGTTTTTTTCTGCTACCGTTTCCTTTGAAAACTTTTCTTTTCATGTGCATTCGTGATGATAATGATAATATTACAAAACATGTGTGCACGTGCATTAATTTCACAAAAACATTTCATTTTAATTTCGCAAAACGTAACGTCTCGCCGTCGTTCGCAATTAAAAAAAAAAAAAAAAAATTAATTGCAAGTGCAATAATCAATATTTAATAAGATTTCATTTCCGGTTTGCAATAATAATAATAATAATAATAATAATAATAATAATAATAAAAACATTAATTAAAATTAAATTAAATTGACTTTCGTCCTAGAAAAAAAAAAAATTAAATATGGCCGACAACGACGACTACGGAGTACGACGACGACGACGTTAAATAATAATATAATTTTGTTATTATTATTATTATTATTGAATTTTTGGAAAAGCGAACAAAAGGAAAAATGTAATCATTTTGATTTTTGTTTTTGTTTTTTTTTTTTTTTTGTTTTTCAAAAGGAAACCAGACAGTTGAAAAGGAAAGAAAGAAAGAAAGAAAGAAAAAAAAAGAGAAAATCCAATATGAAAGGCTATTTTTCTTTTTCAATTCACTTACTCGGGAATCGAGATAATTGATAATCCAAAATGTTTTTTTTATTTTTTCCCTCTCTTTTTTTTGTTTTCTCTCTCTCTTTTTTTTTTATTTTTCTATCTATCTATCTATCTATTACTCCATCTTTTACTCTTCTTTTTTTTTTCATCATCACCCAAGTTGCACACAAGTTTTTATTTTTTTCCCTCCCTAAACGAAAAATTTCAAAAAAAAAAAAAAAAAACCGTTCGTCGTCTCCTTATTCTTATTCTTTTCATCTCTCTCTCTCTTTCTTTCTTCTTTACCCAAAAAAAAAAAAATAAAAGAAATCTGCCATTTTGTTGTAGCAAGATGAAATGAAGAAAATGATTGATGATGGTAAAGAGCATGACGAGGGCACAAAAACTATGTTCATCATTAATCAAACGTCAGACACTGGAAGCAACCATTCCTCATCGTGATGTTGCGGCGCTTCAAACAACCGCCATCTTATTTTCCTTTGATTGGATTTTAATTAACGTCAAATCTTTTTTTTTTCTTTTTTTTTCATTCGTTTCACTTTTTTTTTTTTTTTATGTCTTCTGGTTAGAACTTTAATCATGGCTAACGTTGAAAAAAAAAAAAAATTTTTAACTTTACACTTTATTATAAAAATATTTATTCGAGATTTACTAAATTTTTTTTTTTTTTAAAATCAAATAAAGATAAAAAATAAATTTACGATCTCCACCCCACCCCACCCCACCCGCCCTCTTATCACGTTTATAAAACATGCAATTTCAATACCTTTCTTATCAAATCCTTGTTTTTATCACACTTATATTAATTTCAATTCGCTCAATTTAATTTCAAATTTCTTTTTTTTTTTTTTTGTTTTACCATTTTCATATTAAAATTTGATATTAATAATAATAATAATAATAATAATAATAATAATATTTATTTATACTTGTGTCAAATATTTTTAAGTTCACGTGATTGATTGATTGATCGATAAGAAAAACGTAAGAAACAAACGTCGTCATCAGAAATGAGAAATTTAAAATGTATACATATATATATTTATCACGACGATCGATAATGTTCTGGAAACGATTTCTCTCCATCGTATAAACTCCAAAAAAAAAAAAACCTCGTAGTATATTAAAAAAGAAAAAAAATTTTAATCGAAACAACCCAGTAAAAAAAAAAAAAGAAAGAGAAACATTAATTAATGAATAATTTTTTTAATAAAAAAAAAAAAAATTCCACGCTGGTCCTAACATTATTATTCGTTTTACATGATATAAATGTTACAAGGGAACGGAGATAATATCAAAGATGGCAGTAAAAGACAGAATAAATAATAACGAATAATTTTTTTTCTTTTTTTCTACTACTCCTACTACTCCTACCACTACTCGCGATACCGATCTTTTTTTTTAAACGCAATTTAAGGTACCCAAAAAGTGAGAGAGAGACAGAGAGAGTCTCGCAGTGTGTTTTCCTTTCGAAGAATAATTCATTATTTAAATTAATTCGGTCGGTTGTTGTTGTTGTCGTCGTCGTAACCCACCGTATAATAATGACAAACAAACAAACAAACAAACACAATATAAAAAACGTTTATTTATTTTCCAACGAATTCATTTATTATTATTAGTATTATTATTATTTAGGTTCCCTCGTAGAAATACGAAGATGTATATTTTTAAAAAGAATAAAGTTATACGGGTTAGACAGTAAATTATAAATCGAAAATATAAAAAAAAAAGGAACGAACCGGAAATGCCCTTGATAGGGCAAAAATAATATAAAAAAAAATTGGCAACAAACAACAACAAGGATTTGATATACGAGCACGCGCACACACTCACGTACTCGCACGCAAAACAAAAAAAAAATTGAATAATTTTACGCCGAATGAAAAATTCCGCTTATATTTATAATTATACGTTACGCGCGTACGGTATAATTATATATTATATAAATATATATATATATATAATATATAATATATATATGTATGTATATTTATATAAATGCACATATACGAATCGAATAATAATTATAAGAAATTTTTTTTTTTTTTTTAATATAAAATAATAATTGCATAATTGACCGGTATGAATTTTTTTTTTTTGTATATGTATATAAAAATAAAATCAAAATGGCCGCCGTAATTACTTTATTTAACTCGAGGCGGGGGTGGGGGGAGGATGAAATATATATTAAAAAAAAAAATTATTTCTCACGTTTTATTTTAATTCGATTAAAAATTATAAATAAAAAAACCATTTGGTTTCATCGTCGTCCATTATTATTATTATCATTATTATTATTATCAATTATTCGCTAAGATTTGTCATTTGTGTTCCGGCGTTAATAAATGCGATTGTGGTTTGTACGACGACGACGACGACAACAACAACAAAATCCACTCATCTTAATCATTATCAACATTCTCTTATTTTATCAATGTCTACTACTAATACGTCTTATTATTATTATTATTATTATTATTATTATTATTATTATTATTATTATTATTATTATTATTATTGATCTCGGAGTCTTTTTTTTAAAATGAAGTCGTTAAGAAATTTTTGACAGGACCGAAATTAGACTTCGTTAATGGTGATGATGATACTTGCTTAATAAGAAATTACGAAATTTTGAAAAAAAAAATGGATGAAAATTTAAATTTTCCTTTGTCGTCTGGTTAACGTGGAAAATTCTAAAAAAGAAAAAGAAAAAGAAAGGAAAACGGAAAAAAACGGTAAAAATCGAAAATAAAAAATAAAAAATAAAAATACGCGCGCCTTAAAATTTCTAATAAAAAAAATTGATTTTTTCTCCCCGTTAGTCCCCCCTCTCTTTCTTTCTCTCTTTCTTTCTCTCTCTTTTTTCTCTTTAAATTTCTCTCCAGAAGATGAAAAAAAAAAAAAAAAGTTATTGAATGACTATTATTAATCTCATTCAAAAAAGAAAAAAAATGCAAACGACAACATAATAATAATAATAATAATGATAATAATGATACTTTTAAAAAGAAGAACAGTCATCGGAAAACGGAAGAAGAAAAAAAAAACAAAAACAAAAAAATTTATTATCATCATTATTATTATTATTATTTTTCATTTAATTTTGAAAATTTTTTCTTTTGGGAAAATGTTTTTCGACTCCGACCCTCCCACCCCCTTAAAAAAAAAAATGTATTGTGTTTTACTCGCGCATAATAATAAAAATCAATAAATACGTATTTAAAAAAGAAAAATAATAATGACGTCACATCCGTTTCTTTTTTTTCCCCCCCGAAATCCGTTTCACGCGAAATTTTGAACGACGTGTAAAATAATTTTCATTATTTCGTATCATTCATACGTAATTTTTAACTGTTTGTCGATTTTTTCGTTTGTTTGCTTGTTTGTCGGGGGAAAAAAAAACGTGTCAGATTTTATTCACCAAAATGTTTTCTTTCGAGAGAAAGAGAGAGAGAGAAAAGAAAAAAAATAATTCAACGTGACACGAGTAGTGATGATGACGTAATCGTAAAATCTGCCAGATCATTAGCCAAATTCCATTTACGCAGAAAAAAAAAAAGAAAAAAAGAGAGCGAGAAAGAGAAAAAGAGAAAGAGAGAAAAATAGAGTGAAGAATATAATTTTTATCTGATGCCACGTTTGAAAAACTCATCCATTTTTCGGTTTCTCTTCTATCTTTTTTTTTTTAACGAATGCGTTTATCTTGTTTCCGATTCCCCGCCACGAGGGAAAAAAAAAAAAAAACATCTCAGACTCGAATTACACGAAAAAGTCGTATATAGACTCTCGAACATTTTTTTTTTTTTCGTTGGCTCCCTTTCCTTCTCCTCCTCTTCCTCCCCCCTCCCTGTCTTCTTCTTTCCTTCGACATGACAGAACGACCTTTAACTTATACCAAGAGTTTTATATATTACGAAAGAGAAAAAAGATAGATTTGGGTGGAAATAAAGAGGAGGTAAGGAGGAGAGTACAAAGAAGACGGGGAGTTCACGCGGGAACATTGGGCATAACGCAAGCGGGGAGAGGGAGGGAAGGAGAAAAGGACGGATATACTAACCGTTGCCCAAGGGGGAGGAGGAGGGGAGGGGTTTACACGAGATCGAAGGGGAAGGCAAAAAAAAAAAAATTTTATATATTTTTTTTTCTCGTTACTTTTTATGTTTTGCACGAGATGTCGACTTTGTACGGTGATGATCATAATATATAAATATTTTTTTTCCCCCCGTTTGGTTTATTACAAATAAGTATTATTATTATTACTTGATTTCCGTTTTTTATTACATTTCATTCGATTTCCGGTTTTATAAAGTAGAATTAAAATAAATTAATTTTATTTAAACGCGATCGGAAAAAAATAAAAAAAATATAAAAAAATTATCGTCATTAATATAAATATATAAATATATATATATATATATATATATATATATATATATATATATATATATATATATATATATATATATATATATATATATTATTGATATATATGTACGTAACCTCCTCCTTTTCATTTCGCTTGCAAAATCTATAAAATAATTAATTAATAATAATAATAAAAACACATGATAAATTTATAAAATTTATTAAACTATTCGCCACTTTATTTAAGTAAGTGTTTTTTAAAATTGCTCCCACGTTTCAAAATAAGTAATTAATTCAAAACTTAATTTTTTTTTTTTAATAACGTGAAAACAGGTTTTCTTTTTTTTTCCGATACCTGAATTTTTTTTTTTTAAATTTAGACGTTTTTGTTTTTGTTTTATTAATTCCACGAATATCAAAATCGGCGGTAAAGTTAAGAAAAAAACAACAACAACAAAACATTTTTCTTTCCGCCGTAACGTCTTTCTTTTGTTTTTTTTTGTTAATCATCATCATTATTATCATCATCATTTATTTATTTGTTTATTTATTATTCGTTTAAATCGTCGTTATTTCACGTGCGTAAATAAATAAATAAACATTACGATTTTTATTAGTCACGATAAAAATGCCTCGAGATGTTTTTTTTTTTCCTTTTTCCTTCCGGTAGTTATTATTATTATTATTATTATTATCATTATGGTGCAGACGTTACGCGAAAATTCATTGTAAATATGATGCAATTAAAAAAAACGTTTTATTTTTTTATAATCTTTCCATAATTTTTTTTTCCTTTTCCGATTCAGTTCGTTCGTTCGTAAAAAACAAAGATTATTATTATTATTAACGTAATAAAACTATAACGAACGTACGTTGGTTGTTACATGAAAATCTATAAGATTTTTTATATTTCAAAAGGTGAAACGAACAAGAAGAAGAAAAAGAAGAAGAGGAGAAAAAAAAAGGGAAACGAGTCACGAATGTAATTACAAAAAAAAAAAAAAAAAATAGCTGCACTTGCGATTAATTAATAATAATAATAATAATAATACATCTTTTTTTATTTTTTTCTTCTTTTGCATTCTTATATTAATTTTTATTACGTGGTAATAATTTAAAATATTTAACGATGTTTATTATCGGTGGGACACCACCGATTTACCGATTTACAAATGAGCTACCGCTAACCAAACCGCCTTTTTTTTAATTTACTCGAAATTATTACCTTTCGCGCAGAAGTTTTCATCTTTACCGCTTCCATCTTAAACCGAATATAATTTTTTTTTTCAAATACCTTTTATTAATTACAATAATATTTATATGTGTATGTGTGTAGGTGTGTGCGCGTGCGCGTCCACGAAAGAGAGTAATTTATATACACGAATAAAAAAAAATTTTTTTTTTTTTTGTTTTGTTTTTTTTTTTCACTTCCGATTCGTTTTTTTTTTTTTTGAAAATTTCTTCTCCCAATTAGGTAAAAGCATTTTCGTCATTATTATTATTAGTATTATTAATTATGACGTCATTAACGCCTCAAATCAATCGAATGATCTATGTAATTAAAAATTAATAAATTTCAATCGAACGTGATTTTTCGGAAAAAAAATTTTTTTCGCGTTTAAAATTTAGATTTTTTATTTTTTCGTCGCGGTTGTTTTTTTTTTTTTTTTTTCAAAAAGTTTGTTTGTTTGTTGTTGTTGTTGTTTTATATAAAACAAATATTGTAATTATCTAAGTATGCACATGACGTAAAAAAAAAAAATGATTAAATACCTCGAGGTTAAAATCGAATGTTTGATTTGCATATACCTTAATTAAAACTTATGAAAAAAAATTCATCATCATCATCATTATTATTATTATTATTATTATTATTATTATTATTATTATTATTATTATTATTATTTTATAACCGGTCAACAACAATCGAATATCGAAATCTTTTAATAAAAAAAAAAAAAAGGTAAAAGTTACACGAGTAGGTTCTCAAAAAAAAAAAAAAAACAAAATTTGTCTTCCAGGCTGAAACAATTAGTTTTCTTTTTTCTTTTTTTTTTTTTTTTAAAGCCTCGGGCATCGTCGAGGAAATACCAACGTTAAAAAAAAAAAAAAACGAAAGAATTTTTTTTTTTTCACATGTTAATGTCGTCACACGAAAAAAAATTTTTAATTTTAACAAGAAAAAAAAAGGAATAAAATTATCATTATTTATATTAGTTTTTTTTTTTTTTAAATGTACTTTATTTACGTATCCATCCTTTTCTTTCCTTTTTTCCTGCTTTCCTGTCGGTCTTTTTTTCCTGCTGGAAAATATTCTCTCTCTCGCATTTTCATTACAATTAACAATTTCGAGACGGTGTAAAAAAAAATTTATGCACGTGTGCACGTGTGGGCGTGTGCGTGTTTGTAAACGCGAAAACTATTATTCGAACGAGTCGTTATGATAAAAAAAATTTTGATTGATAAGGTGTTATCAGGTACATAATAATACTTATTATTATTATTATTGTTGTTATTCATTGTTTTGCGAATCGTTTGATTGCTTATATGAAAATCAAAGTGAGAATTGAATTGAAGTTCAATCTCCAGTTAATCTCCAGTTTTTCTCCAGTTTTTTTTTTTTTTGTTAATGTCATTCAACGTTACGGTCGGGTCGGTAGTTGTAAAAAAAAAAATTTTAAATTAAAGAATTGTTTTTTTTTTTTTTTTTAACACTAAGAGTAAGTTAATTTTATAAATGTTATTCGACCTTTGATCTCCCCTTTTCGAGTTGTAACTATTGTTTCGTTCGTGGGATATTAATTTCATTATTAAAAAAAAATTAAACGGTTTTTCCTGCTCCCCCACTTCCACCTCCTCGTGACGAATGAGTTTTAGTTTTATGTAAAGTACAAACGAAACTATATATATATATATATCTCGCGGTTTTAACGTGTCAATAGAATATTAAAAAGAATGAATGTGACGACGCGTGAATGTTAAAGTGATGGTGACCCGACGGTCGATTGGAAAATTTTCATTTCAACCACCGTCGGGATTTTTTTTTATTTTCTCCAGTATTTTCCTCTTTCGTTTTCCCGATGTCAAAACAAAAAAAAATTTTCCTACCGTTATAAAAATTTTAATAAAAATCTGCTTACGTCACTGACGATATAAACGTTCCTTATCCGGGATCTTTCGTTTTAACGGAAATGAAAACAAAATTTCGTTCGTACCTTAAATTTTTTTTTTATTTTCAAAAAAAAAAAAAAACCGAACGCGTAGAAAATCAAAAATAAACTAAAATATAAATAATGTTTAAAAATTTAAATTATTTTTTTTTTTTTTTTAAACAAAGTTATCAAAAAGTGGAGGAAGAAGAAAAAAGAAAAGAAAAAGAAGAAAGAAGAAGGAAAAGAAAAAAAGAAAAAGAAGAAAAAAAAAAACTTCGCTGTTTTTATTGAGATGTTTGTCACAAGAGACGTAAATCAATGGTCAATTGAACAATAAACGTCTTCTTTTTCGTCTTCTTCCACGTTGACTTGTATAAATGACGTCTTTTATGTTTCCTTTTTTTTTTTTTTTATTTCCTGGTGTAGTTAGAGAGTGCCACAATTTTAAATAAATTTAACAATGTAACAAAAAAAAAACCTTTTTTTTTCCTTCTTTTTTTATATCGTCGAATAAGTAAATATGAAAAGGTGAACGAAAACAAAACAAAAAAAAAAACACAAACAGAGTGCAATGACCTTTAAATTTTCAAGAAATTATTCTTAATCGGTTTTCCCTGCATGGTTTTAATGTTCTACCAAATTAACGAAAAAATAATTTGCAAAAAAAAAAATAAAAACGAACGGAATCAAACAAATTTCCTGTTTATTTTGTTTTTAGTAATGAAATAAAAATTCGATTACAAGAAAGTTAAGATCAAGAAAGTGGAAAAATGGTTCTTGTTTAAAGAATTGGAGAAGAAAAAAAAATAGATTCGTGGAAGAAGACGAAAACAACAAGCAAACCCCAGTTAAAAAAAAATCGTCTCTATTCATCCAAGTACTCATTATTATTATTATTATTTTTTTAGATAAAGGTAAAACTGGAACAATTTATGCTCTGACATTTGCATAATGGAGATCAAATTGTTTACATTTATTAAAAGGAACAAAACAAAAAAAAAAAGAAAAAAAAGGACGAGATTCTACACTTAACTTGTTCGAGAAAAACAAATGACCATAATAATATATTGGCCAGTCCGACGACTCAATTTGGATATGAGGCGACAATGGCTCATCGGGTGGCCTTCTTGCAAAAAATGATGTCATAGTCGTGAAAGAATAAAAAAAAAAGAAAAAGGCTCTGGTCGTTGTTTTGTTTTTTATTTCTTTTCGTGTTGTTCCTGTCATTTTTTTTTCTTTTAAGTCAAAAAAAAAAAAATATGGGAGGTAGGTCTCTGTGTCTTGTAGAAATTAAAAAACAAAACAAAAAAAAAAAAAAAAAACACTCACCGAACTGACTTCGCATCCATGGATATAAAGGACTAGGTAAATTAGAAGAATTATTATTGGACTGTTGTCCTTGAGGTCCCTGAGAACCCTGGGGTCCAGGTCCCTGTTGATGTGCAGCCAGTTGATGTTGAGGACCCGGCTGCTGTTGTTGCTGTTGCTGCTGCTGATAGAGCATGTGTTCGTGTTGTTGATACTCTTGCTTCATGTGATTATGATGCTGCATTTGCAAGTGGTGATGCGGTTGGTGGTTCATGTGATTGGCATTGTGATTATTTAGAGGTTGAGGTACGTCGAGGGGAGGCGTGACCTGTCCCGCAACAATGTTTTGCTGCACTCCCGCCGCCTGTAACTTGCAACTGCTGTACACTACGGGAGTTTGGTGACCGTTCGGTGGACCTCCCATGTGTCCGATGCTGGGAGAATTCGGTCTACCGTATGAGTTTGTATCCACGCTATCGACACCCAATTCCTGTTGCTGATAATAAGCCGCGGCCCGAATGTCGACTCGATCGTACGGCGGAAACCGCGGGTAGGGCATGCCCTGCGGGGGTTGACCGCCCGTCGGCGGTCCCCCATAATGATGCGGAGGAATGCCTTGCCTTATTTCACCACCGTTACAACTATGATCACTTTCACCTTGAGGAACCGCTCCGTAATGTTGGTGGGGGTGTCCCTCTGGAACAACCCCCCCATTCCTCATGTCTGGCATATATTGATTAGCAAAATAAGAACTCATGACTAGATTTTCACCGATAATAATTAACTTTTCTTTTTTTTTTTTTTTCTTTTTTTTTTTATACACAAAAACTTTTACGTAACGAAAAACATTTTTCTTTTCTTTTCTTTTCCTTTTTCCTTTTCTATTCTTTTCTTTTTTTTGTTGTATAATTTACATTTTATTACTTTTAAAATAAAAAAAATATATATATATATTTATAATTTTTTTTTCAATATATACGTAACCTAGACACGACTTAACTCCCGACAAACAAAATACCGAAGATTATTCTGATGATGATAAAACCAAATATTTTAAACCGCGAAATAAATAAAACTTAAAAAAAAAACCAAAGAAAAAAAAAGAAAGAAAAAAAGAAAAAAAAAAAGGAAAAACTTTAAAAAACCAAATGAAAACGAAAAGAAAAAAAAAATCGCTTTTCTTTCGTTTTTTTTTATAATTTCTTATAAATTTCGATTTGTAACTCGTACGTCTATTGAGGACCTTGCATTCTAACACCTCCAGATGCAAAAATATTCTTCCTGTATGATGAAAACGTTGTGTCACTGAAGAGGTTATTGTTGTTTTCGACCAATAAGAATCCCCAAAGCATCCGCCCCTGCAAAATAATAAAAAAAAAAAAAAACATTAGCACAATTTGTTATAAATAAATAACCGAAAAAAAAATACAAATGGTGATAATAATAACAATAAACAAATAATAATTGAAAAATTTTACAACAAAAGTTGCAAAAGGGAAGGAAGAAAGGAAGAAACGAAACCTTAGAAGAATAACAATTTAAAATCAGGTTTTTGATAAACCTTATGGACGATGACGATTTCCAGGTTTTCTGGACATTGAAACGCTGCCTTCCCTGTCGTTTTTAAACGGATGTGCCCTAATAATAAAAAACCCCCCACCCCCCTCACCACGAAATTTCAAATCATTCATTACGAAAAATAAAATAACAATTTCTAAGGGTTGGTCCACGGTTTCGAGGAACAAAAAAAAAAAAAAATCCGAAACGAAACCCTTCCCCCTCCCCCCACCCACCCCCCTCATTCCCCCAACCACCCGATTTGGTGCATTTAACGATTTCAATAGAGACATCAAAATGAAATTATTTAGTTTGACATTTGGTTAAATAATAAAACTACTACTACTCGTGTAAGAAACATTCACCTCGAATTTTATTCCACTATTATTATTATTATTATTATTATTTATCAACATCGTCGTTATCAGTGCATTACGTAATTTTTCTTTCTCTCTTTTTCCATATTATTATTATTATTATTTTAACCACGTTTTTTTTTTTTTTTAATCATTTTTCATTTATTATTAATAATTAAAAAAAAAAATTTTTTTTTTTTTAATCTCGGGTTATTCGTATTAAACTTGTTTCATTCGCCCCCTTCTCCCCTGAATACTTCGAAATGTAATTAACTACTACCACCCCCACCACCACCACCACCACCGCCACCACATCCATACAACTTGACAATATTTAAAACATTTAAAAATTACATATCGCGACACGGCGAAACGTTGTAATTATAATCGAAACCAAAAGGATTAATAAGAAAATTATTAATTTATCATCATCATCATCATTATTATTATTATCAAAAATCAATTTATTTAACGACCGTCAGGTAGCATCGTAGCATTTTTTTTTTATTCACTTATTTATTAATATTATTATTTTTGCTACGCACACCCACGTTTATGATGATGGCGCATACCTAAATAGGCCGGCACTCAGTCCCATTATCGGGTAGTAGTAGTAGCAGAAGGTTTTTTTTTTTACGCCGCGTAACTTTTTAAAATTATCATTATTATCATTTATATATATATATATATATATATTTTCCGGTTTCAGCCGCCAACGTAAGTATTTCCCTCAAAACCAAAACCAAAACAAAAAAAATGGAAATAAAAATGTGTTACTGAGCTGTTTTTTTTTTTAAATTTGAAAAAATGTTTGTTAAACGAATAATAATAATAATAATAATAATAGGAGGACGAGGACGAGGACGAAAGCGACGACGATCATCAATTTGTTCCATGATATAAATTCAACTCACGATCATATCAGTATTTTTCATTCATTTTATTCTCTACGAAAAAAAAAAAAAAAAAAAAAAAAATTATATATATATATATATAAACGCGAGCGTAAATGTTCTCATTCGAAACATACATATATTTTTTATTAAAAAAAAATCGATAATGATAATTAAAAAAGAGAGAGAGAGAGAGAGAGAGAGAGAGGATCGTACACAAAAAAAAAAAAATTATCACAGGGAAAAATGCGTCCGTCCCGCGTAAAAATAAATATTTATACGACAGAGAAAAAAGAAAAGAAAAATATATAATAAAATATAATATAATTATATAATGAAAAGCATAATTTAATTTTCTTTATAATTTATTTTACGCGAAAAATAAACAAAGAAATTATTATTATTATTATTATTATTTTAATAAGAAAAACAAATTTGCCAATTTTTATCGTCGAAATCGTCTTTGTGTATACATATATATTAAAAAAAAAAATTTAAATATAAATATATAAAAAAATTTATAAATTTTTGTGTGTGCGTGCGTGCGTGCGTGAGTGTGCGTATATTTATAAATATATAAATATAAAATTATAGAATGGCAAAAAGACAAAAAGGTGATGATGATTTGCGTCCGTGCCAAAAACAATAAAGAAAATCAAAAAAAAAAAAAAAAATTTAAGGTTAATTATTTCCGACAGTAATTAATTTTCAGGTTTTTTTTTTTTTTTTTTTATTCTGCTACCACGAAAAACGATTTTATATATTTTTTTTACGCAATACAACCACGCACGCTCGAGTATATGTTTACGTATAAAAAAAAAACGTGGAACGAAATTTATTTAATTTTTTTATGTTTATCAATATTAAATTAAAAATATTATTATTATTATTATTATTATTATTATTATTTATTAGGATTAAAATACATACGCGAGAGTCACACGGTGGACGCAAACGAATAATAATAATAATAATAATAATATTCGATATGTAAATAAATAAATAAATAAATAAAGTTATCGCGTACTACTTAAACTTCTTTAACAATATTCGGAGGTTAAAACTAATTAAAAACTAAAATTAAACTTTACCACAAAGACAGAAAACTAAACTAAAACTTTTTTCTTTTTTTTTTTTGATTGCAAACGTGAGGAGACATTTTTAACCCAAAAAAAAAAAAAAAATTTTTTTTTTTTTTTAAATAATTGCAAACAGAAGAATTTCGAAAAAAGAACAAAAAAAAAATTAAAAACAACGACGGGAATAAATAGTTTTTTACATAAGTTAAACGTGAAGGAAACATGATTACGAACAATAAAATTTTTTTTTTTTTAATGCCAAATTAAAAAGGAGCTTTTGATGAAAAAAAATGGGGAATCTCCCGAATAAGGAAATTATAGGAAAAAAATGGTACACATGCATCCTCAATAAGCGTTCTCATTCATGTCCTTTTAGAAATTTTTTTTTTTATGTTATCGTCATCATCATCATCATCATCATTATCGTCATTATCATCATCATCGTTTCAATAATATTTAATGCCGTTAAATTTTCAAAATTTTTTTTTTTTGATTTAATTTCTTCCTTCCGAACTTTATCCCTTTTCCTTCCTTCTCTTCATCATTACCACCTCCCTAAATTTTTTACTTACTCCTCCCTTTTCCTCCTCCCACATGTATGAGATTTAATTTTCGCTGACTTTCTCACGTTTCTCCCTATTTCTAAATTTTGACGGGGAGGGGGAGAGGATGCGTGCGGAAAAATTCGATAAAAAAAAAAACAAACAGATTTTAGAAAAAAAAAAATTATTCGATCGCGTTAATCATCTCACCTTGATGGAACAAAACTATAATTATCAATCATTCGTTTTTATCCTTCTCTCCTCTCCCACCTCCCTCCTCTCTCTCTCGCTCTCATTTTTCGGGCTGTTAAAAACGTGAAATTAGTTTTTTCAATCTTTTTTTTTTCGGGGTTTTAATTGTTATTTAAACAACAACAACAACAACCAAAAAAAAAAGTGTGGAGATAAGAGAAATCATCGTCGCGTACATCCGAACGTAATCACGAAGGTGATTGTGAAGTGTAACCGTGAAAATTTTTTTTTTTTTACGAAAAAAAAAAATCGTAATTAATTCGCAAACAACAAAAACATCAACAAACGAATAATAATAATAATAATAATTATCATTTTATTATCGAATCACGGCAGAAAAATCATTAAATTCCCTTCTCTCCCCCTCTCTTCCTTACCCCTCCTCGTTCCTACCACATTGAAAAAGTGGTAATTGATTCATTATTAACCACGTGTGATCTTGAAAACACGTGCAAAAAAAACTAAACGAATCTTTTTCTTATTCCCTACTCTTCTTCTCTCCCACCTTCTCTTCCTCCCGCCCTTCTTTCCTCCTCTCCTTCTCTCCAAAAAAAAAAAAAAAACAAAATGTGGGAGGAAAAAAAGAGGAAAATTTTTTGTTCTAACCTGATATTTAATTACCGAATTGCTGATTCTGGAATTTCACGTCGTTTATCATTTTCATTTTTTTTTTCTTTTCTCAAATTTTTCCACTCCAGAAAAAAGGAAAAATAAAAACAAAAACAAAAAAAAAGGTTCGGCGACCGTTGTAAACGAAAAAAATAAAAATAAAAATTTTCCGAGTTAAAATTTTTTTTTTTTTTTTTTTTTTTTTTTTTAAAAGAGCGAAACAAAACTTTCGAATGACACGTTGTTTGTTGTTTGTTTGTTTTTTTTCTTTTTTTATTTTTGAAAAAGTTCGTTTGTCAGTTGCGATAACAACAAAAAATTCTTACGAACGACCGAAAATGTGATCGATAAACCCCCCAAAAAAAAAAAATTCGAAAAAAGATGAAAAGGAGACAAGGCGAAAAGAAACAAACAAACGCAACAAACGGATTTTATTTATTAAAAGAGTCGGAATAATGAAAAATTACTTCTTTGTTGAGAGTCGGACATCATTAACACTACAAATTATAATTAAATTGTAATTAAATACCAAAAAAAAAAAAAATTCGCAACAACAACAACAACAATGAATTTACGGTCGTTTGAATTTTAATTTAATGCATTTAAGAATTCCTTTTAAAATTTTATTATCATTATTATCATTATCATTATTATTATTATTATAAAACGCCGTCGTTTTTTTTTTTTTTTTTTTATAAAAATATAAAAAACACGTGACTTTTTTTTGTTGTTGTTGTACCTGTGGCTTCTTTGTCGGTATGAAAAAGAAATTTTTTTTTTTTTTACCAAAACTTTCTATTTTTTTGTTTGTTTGTTCGTTTGTTTGTTTTGGTTAGAAAAAAAAAATATTTGTATAATTTTTTTTTTTCTTTTCTCAAGACGTCAGTTTGTGGTGAAACTCACGGAAATCAGGTGAGAAAAAGAAATAAAAATTTTTTTTTGGAACTGGAACCTGAAATCGAGAGATTTTGACGTGTCACCATCAAGTGAGTACAAAAATTTACATTAACATTTTTTAAAGTTACTACAGCGTCGTCGTGGCGACAGAATTAAATTCGTAATTTAAAAAATAATTATTTTAAAATGAGAAAACAGTCAAATTTTTTTTTTTCAATGACGTTTAAAATTGTTCGTTCGATCGTTCGTGGCAGCAGCAGCAGTAGGTGATTTCGAAATAAAAACGATTTTCATATGAAACAACAACAACAAACAAAAAAGCAAAAGAAAAAAAAATTTTTAAAGAAAAGAAAAGAAAAAAAAACAAAAAAGAGCAAACGAGGTGCATTAATAAAATATTCCTGTGGGAAATGGATAAAGAAGGAAAATGGCGGGGATAAGGGAGAAATAGAATAATACATTGCTGTTTAAAAGGGTGGTTTTAACCCCGTGTTAAAGGGTTTATCTCTTTTTGTTCATTTTTAACCTCACATTTTGGCACTTTAATATGCTTTTAACGAATTTCTTTTTTTTTTTCTATTGCCCCGAATTTAAATGCATTTTTTCTTTTTTTTATCAATTCCTACATTCGGGTAACGACAACACTTCGTCCGCCATATTGTTTTTTTTTTTTAAATAATTTTTTTTCGCGCGCTTTTTATTTGCGAAATCGATCAAGCGAAGATTTTTAAAGGATGACGTAATATATTAATTTATTATTAATATTGTGGTATCCCCTCGTGTGGACGAAAGAACTTTTTTTTCGCTTTAACCCCCTCTCTCACCCCCCCCTCCGGTTAAAAATAAGAACAAAAGTGAAACCGCGAAAACAATGAACACGAGAAGATGATAGGGAGACAGTGAGGGTTACAGAAAACGACAGGGGAGGAAGAGAGTGAGATAGAAAAAGAGAAAGTTAAAAGTTTGTAAACGAGAACGAAAAGGGTTGAAAATTTTAGAAAATACTCCAAAGGGATGAATATGATGATGATGATGATGATGATGATGAAAAAGAAGAAGAAGAGAGGTGGATGGCTGGCTGGCTGGAAGGAAATTTTTGGAAAAGGTTGGGAAGGTTTGAGGAGGTGTTAGGGCAGGATTCTCAGATGAATTAATACATTTATCACTCGCACTGTCAGTGACGCCCTCATTTTCATCCTCTGCTTCCACTTTCTCCCTCTCTTTCTCTCTCTCCTGCTTTCCTTTCAAACCTTTCCACCGCTTTCTACTCTTTTACGCTTTTCTACTCTTTTATATATACATATATTTTCCATCTTTTTCTGTTTTTTTTTCTTTCTTTCTTTTTCTTTTTTTTTTTCTTCCCGTTTACACATTCTAATTTACATTTTCTCTTTCTCCCCATTCTCACTCTCTTTTTCTTTCTCTCTCTCTCTCACTCTTTCTCTTAAAGCTTAAATTTTCAATTCATATTATTTTCATTTTCACTTCGCCGATTTTCCTGCTTCAGATATTTTCCCTACAGCTTGCTTTTTATTATTTCTTTTTTTTTTTTTTTTTTACTTTTTTGTTGTTGTTGTTGTGTTTGTTGTTAATGTGTTAAGGTTGTTTGCGTTATTATTTTTTTCCCTTTTTAAAAAGAAATGTATGAGTTTTTTTTTATTTTGGAATGTTCAGAAATCGATTTTCTATGTACTAAGAATACTTTTTATTATTGTTATTGTAATTAAACGTTGAAAACTTTTCGAATAAAAAGGGGGACCTTAAAAATTTTTAATGAAATTATTTAATTGAAACGTCAATTTTTTTTTTTTGTCAAGTGAGGAAAATCGGGGGGAAAACAATTAATTAAATTTTAAAAAATCAAAAATTAAATGGCCGGTGAAAAATTATTTCAAAAGGGAGATGGGAAAAATTTAATCGTGTTATTGTTTTTATCATTCCTCTTCTTCCTCCTCATTCTAATTTAAATTTTTCACATTTTTTTGGGGGGTATTTTCATATTAAAAATAAATATTTGGAAAAAATTGAAAAAAAAAACTTTTCATTTTAATTTCATTTAAAAAAAACAAATTTTTTTTCCTTCAATACTTTTTTTTTCCTCTCGTTTCTTTTTTCTTTTCAATTATCCTCCTCCCCTTTTCTCCCCAAAAAAAAACAATTCCCGACCCACAAATCATTTTTTTGTATTTAAAAAAAAAAAAAAAAACGCACCAGAATATACATAAAAGTTAAAAACTGCAAACTATAAATTAGACAAAATGTTATACACAACAGCTCAACCGTTTGCCTTTTTAAAAATCGGAAGGTTCTCCTCATCCGAACCTCGTATATCAATTTACAAAAGATTTTTTTTATTTCGGTTTTCCATTTTTTTTTTTACCCCCTTTTACTTTTCCCTTTTTTTCCTTTTAATTTTTCGTTTTTTTTTCTTTTTTTTTTTTTTAATATCCAATCGGGGTGGATTTTATTTAATTATTGCCACCGAAGAAGCAAAAAAAAACGTTGAAAATAACTTAACCGGAAGTGAAATGATTTTTAAATATTTTCCGTTAAAGAAAAAGAAAAAAAAGAAAGAAATTTTATACAAAAAAAAAAAAATGATTTTCCATCGAACTAGAGAGAAAATAAATAAATAAAATAAGAGGAGAATTTGCGTTTTATTCGAGAGAAAATTTTATAAAATGGCTCGATCCTCATTCTCTTTGCCCATTCAACAACATCCTCTTCTCTCTCTCTCTCTCTTTCATTTTCTCCCCACGCTCACCTCCTCCCCCCTTCCTCTCCCTTGCCCGCTCCCTCTTTTTTCCCATTTCTCATCCCGTTACATTCCAGGTTGAAAAGATAATGTCTAATACAATCGATACTCGATTTTAATTTATGATGTCATCGAGTTCGATTTAATCATTTACGAGTGTTTATGATTTATTTTTCATTTTAAAAACTTTTAAAACAACTTTCAATGTTTTTCGTTCGTTCCGATACCTGATTTACAACCTTTTTTCGATTCTCTCGTTTTCCAACAGGAAATTCCTTTTTACCTTTTTTTTTTTTTTCGTTTTGTTATGTTTTCGACTTGTTTGGATAATTGTTATAATCTTTCGTCGTGATAAATATATTAACGAATGTTTTATCACCGCCATTACATGCAGAAAACACACCAAACCATTTTGTAAAACATTATTTTAGACAATTTGAGCCAAAAAAAAAATTTTTTCAAAAGGAACGATGCACGGTTTTGTTTTTTTTTTTTTGCACCCTGTGACGTGAACATTATTTTTTTGCACATTCTATATCATTTTATAATAGTTTATGCGTTCATCAATAGATGTCACTAAATCAAAGAAACCATGCTGAATCGGATTAGAAGGGAAAGGGGATGAAGGGAGAGGAGAAGATAAAAATAAACGTGTATACGGTTAAAGGAATTGAGGGGAGGAACGTTGGTTGACAACTTGATTGAGTGAGAGGGTGTAAGGCCCAACCCTAATAAGAAAATTATTATACTCACAAGAAATAAATATTTTTTCAATTCATTCCCCCCAAAAAAATAAAAATAAATATATAAATAATTTTTTCATTTATTTATTATCATTTTCATTATCATTATTAATTATTATTTAATTACTTTTGATAATTATTTATTTTTTCGTAAAAATAAATGATAAACGAATGCCAAATTTTTCAAATAAATAATTAAAAAAAAAAAAAAAAAATTAAACGCGAAAAAAAATTTTTTTTAAATTTTCTTGTTGTTGTTGTTGTTTGTTGTGCGTTTTTTTTATTTCCTTTTGATCTTTCGATGATTTATAATCATCGGTGAGAAAACATAAAAAAAAAAATTTTTTTTAAAACCGGAAATAGTAATTATTAGGATAATTTATACGAAAGGGAAACCAAAAAAAAAACAAAAAGAACAATTAACAGGCACACGAAAAAACGTGCGATTAATTAATTAATTTATTTATTTATTTTTTAAATTTTCATTGTCTTCTGCTTTGAGCTTTCCGAAACTTTTTGGAAAAGCATTTTTTAAAAAATTTTTTTACCTAATTTCCACAAAAATGAAGAACGAATCATAGAATGAGGAAACACTTATAAGAATAGGTATTTTGATAAAGTTTAATGTTTGAAATAAAAGTTTTATATCATGTCACAAACGTTTTTTTATTTTTTTAGGTTTGAAATGAAATTCAGGCTCCACACGGTTCGGGACGACATTAAAAAAAAAAAAAAATTTCACGGAAACGCCATTTTTTATATGCTCACACACACACACACACACACACACACAAAAATAAAGAAATGAAAGGAAATAAAAGTTGAAACGTCGTGAATATAAGAAAGATAAACCGATATCGTAAGTAATTAGTCATTTTCTTCCATATTCACAACGCAAACCCTCTCAGATCATCAGGCCCGACCTTTTTTCTAATGGCCGCAAACAACGTGGATTTCGTGACCCATTCCACCACGTACAAAAAAAAAAAAAAAAAAAAATTTTTTTTTTCAATCTCATACTCAAAAAAAAAAAAACTCCTTTTCCAATTTTCCTTTTTTTTTTGCTAAATAAAACAACCGAATTTTTTAAGATTATTATTATTATTTTCGTTTTACCTGTACCGGAATCCACTTCGTCGTTTGTCTTTAAAAAAATTCCCATCCAATATTCCAAATGTTAAACCATCATCATTATTACTTTAATTACTGGATTAAAAAAAAATTTTTTTTCTTTTTGATCTATTATTATTATTACTATTAAAAAAAAACAATCGGGATTTTCCCGGGATTTTCCTTTTCCAAAAAAAAAAAAAAAACAAATAAACACAAAAATGGTTTTCCCCGTCGGATGTTTTTTTATTTCTAATAATTTTTTTTTTTTTTCTAAAACTCTCTCACTCTTTACCATCTCTTTCTCTCTTACTCTTTTTCCCTCTCCCTC
Organism: Pediculus humanus corporis; assembly: GCF_000006295.1. Taxonomy (NCBI): domain Eukaryota; kingdom Metazoa; phylum Arthropoda; class Insecta; order Psocodea; family Pediculidae; genus Pediculus; species Pediculus humanus. The sequence goes on along the minus strand of NW_002987253.1, from coordinate 166,691 downwards.
TCTCTCTCTCTCTCACTTTTATCACCCTCGTTTTATCTTGCTCATTAAAGTTTTTCCAATTAAAAAAAAAAAAAAAAACTTATAATTTAAATTGTTTTTATCCACTTGTTACTTTTTTTTTTATTCCGTGAATTACAATAAAAGAGTCATTTTTTTTTCCTTTTTTTTCCTTTTAATTTTTACTTGTTTGAAAATTTTTTTATTAATAAATTCCAAAATTAGAAACAAAAAAATAAAAAATAAAAACTGGAGAAACAAAAAAAAAAAAAACGCGACGAACGACCCCTTTCAATTATCCACCGGAGAATATTTTTTTTTCATTCAAGTGATTTATTAATTTATTATAAATTCCAGAAATATTTGTTACCATTATTTTTTTCTCTCTTTCCTCTCCTCTTTCTCTCTCTATCTTTTTCTGTTTTCCTTTATCCTTTTCCTTTGCTCCAAGCCAATCAATAAAATTCCAAAGGTTTAGACCACAACAACAACAACAAAAACAAAAACAATTTCAATTGTTTAAATGTATCCAAAATAATAGTAATAATAATGATAATAATGAAAAAAAAATTTCTGGCTTGAATCCAGATCCGACGCGAAACTCTTTTTTCCTCCCTTATTCTCGGAAAATTTTTTTTCCTTTTTTTTTTGTCCAGAAAAATCTTTTTTCTCGATTAAATTCAACCCCTCATTTTGGAAAAAAAAATTTTCTTTTTTTCAACGTAATTTCATTTCAATGAAATTTTTTTGTCTCTCCATTTCCCTCCCCCCCAACCCTCCGTTTTTTTCACTTTCTTTCCAAACTTTCTCTCTCTCTCTCTCTCTTTCATTTAAAGCCATAAAATATTTTTTTGTTTTTTTTCTAAAACTTGAGTGTAAAACAAAAAAAAAAAAACAAATTTTCTCAAAAAAAAAAAAATTTCGTTATGTGACCGCACACAGAAAAAAAAAGAAGACAACAGCCGTTGGGGGGGGAAGGGAAGAGAGAGTAAAAGAGAATGGAATAAAATAGAAAAGAAAAAATATATTAAAAACGAAAATAAAAAAGAGAGAGAGAAAGAAAAGGTTCGCTTTCACTTTTATTCAAAAAAAAAAAAAAATGCCTGGAAAAAGAAAATTTAATTAAAAAAAAAACTTTTTATTACCTAATTCCAGGTAAATTAATTAACTTCCGGGTAAATTGAAATTTAATTGACCGATTTTACACGAGGGGAAAATTATTTAATAATAAAATAATAATAATAATAATAATTATTATTATTGTTGTTATTATTATTGTTATTATTTATATTATTATTAACTTTTTTTGTTCTTTTTTTTTCTACGCAAATTTAAATGTAACGGAAACATTCGACGTTGTCATTATTATTATCTTTATCATTATCATTGTAGAACGTGGAAAACGTTCTGTAAAGGAGCAAAATAATAATAATAATAATGATAATAATAATAATGACGGAAATAAATATGCGTGTATGAATGATGTGCGTCAACGAAATGTAAATTCAATAGAAAAAACACATGAAAGAAAATTTAAAAAAAAAAAATATAAAAGAGAGAGAGGCAGGGACAGGGTGTTAAAGAGAGAGTGAGAGTCAAAGGGAGAGAGTGAGAGAGAGAGAAAGTGAATTAATACAAAAAAAAACTGATAGAAAAATAGAGGTTTTGTTAAAATGCTATAATTCAAAAATAAGTCATCATTTTTAAATTTTTAACTGGGCGGTATCTGAACATAACGCGTCAGTGAGCATTTCCGAACGGATGAATACAAAAAGTCACGTGATACGTTCTCTCTTTTTTTTTTTTTTTTTTTGTGTAAACCCTCCCGTTGAATCTTGATTGTATTGGAAAAACTAAAATGGGGAAAAGCGGAATAAAAAAAAAAAAACAATTTTTTAATTTTCTTCGCTTCGTAGCCAAAAAAAAAAAATCCGTTCGATCCGTTCGGACAAAAAAAATATATATAAGTATAAAAAATTTTCCGTACCTGATGATTGTTTACCGCGTGACGAAACGAACGTGTTGAGGAAAAACAAAAAAAAACAAAAAACCGTCGGACAAATTGAAAATTTTCGTTTACGTGTTACGAACGATCCGAACGCGGCGTTATTATACCTTAAATTTTAAAAACAAAATAAAAACTTGTTATTATCTCTTATCAAAACGTCACGGAAAACGGTTAAAAAAAACCAAAAGGCAAACTGGAAAAACAAACAAAACAAACAAACAAACAAACTGGAAAACGGTTAATTACGACTACATTTAATTAAATATTTTTACGTCGTTGAGAAAATTTCGATAGACGAACGTTCGAATTTTAAACCGCCATTAATATTTTCCCGCCAAAAAATAACAACAAGAAAAACATACATCGTACATGTATCTATCTTCTAATAACAATAATAATAATAATAATAATAATAATAATAATAATAATAATATTAATAATAATAATAATAATAATAATAATAATAATAATAATAATAATAATAACAGTTAAAAAATAATTATCTGCCCACTTTTAATTTTTTTTTTTTCTTTTTTAACTTATCTAACATCAGTTTATGCCTATTTACACGTCGTTATTATTATCTTTTATACCTCGTGGCAAAAGAAAAAAAAAAATAATCTTTATCAAAAATCTTTTTCCATTCCGGTAAAACAAAAACTAATAATAATAATAATAATAATAATAATAATAATAATAAAAATAATAATAATAATAATTCGGTACGAAAACGATGGATAAACGCGATCGAAATTAATTATTATGTTTATTTATTTAAAATAGAAATATAAATAATAATAATAATTTTTTATTTTTTTATTGATAGGCCACATGTTTGCGTCGTCTCTCGCTGTCGCCGCCATATTTGTGTCTCTCAATTATAAAGGAATTGATCATTTTTTAAACTGGACAAACAAAAAAAAGGAAAATGGTATTTTTATTATTTTGGATTCTCGTGAGCAATCGGGAAGTTTATGAAGAAACAGGAAGTTGAATATTACCGAATATAATAATGATGATGGTGATGATGGTGACGATGATGATGATGATGATAATGATGATTTAAATTAGGATAAATTCCAAATTTTTTTTTTTTTCAATTTTTAAACGAACGAACGAACGGGCCAAAAAAAAAATTTTTTTTTTTTTCTTCTTCTTCGCCGTGTCCTTTTCCTCTTTTTCTTAAATGGTGCCACGTCGAATAAAATTTCAGACAATTAAAAGTTCATCAGCCTTGGATGTCGTTCGAATGATTTTTTTTTTTTTTTTTTTTTTACGCCGCCTCCTTTTTTACGAAAGAAAAAACGTAAAATAAATTTTTTCTCAATTTTTTTTTATTCGCGACGGTAAATGTACACACGCACACACACACGTTTGATAAATTGTAAAATGGCGGCACGTTTGAACAAAATAGCAAATGATTTTCATAAGCATTAAAGTGATTTCCAAGGACTTTTCGCTTTATTTAAATGCCGTGATTTTTTTTTTTTTTCTTATATTTTATACATGCATGCATTGATTAAACGTTTCACTGACGTGACTGCATTCAAATTTTGTATTTAACTTGTTAAACAAATTTTCCGTTGCTCCTCACAACAACAAACAAACAAACAATATCTTTTACCCTACTCCGAAGAAAAGTAAAAATAAAAATAAAAATGGAAAATGTTTGCATGCGAATATTTATACGTAATATCCAAAACACGGGATTTTTTTTTCTCTTCCCTTCGAATGAGTATCGTATATCTCTAATTAATTGACCTTTTAACCTTTTACACCTTTATCAATCGTTCTTTTAATTTTTTCAAAAGAGAAAAAAAAAATAAATAAATCCGAAGTTTAAAAATATTTCGAAGGGATCTTTTTTTTTTTTACGTTTTCTTCTTTTAAATGAATTTTTAAAAATCTATTATTCATATCAATCGTCAGTCAATGAATGAATGAATGAATGAATGAATGAACGAACGAACGAACGAATACAAGGAAAAGGATTTTTATTTTTTTTTCTCTCTCTTCAAATGGGGGAGACGCGAGAAAATTTTACGTTTGTTTAGTCAATAAACATAAAAACTTTTTTTTTTTCTTTTTTCTCTCCTTCGGTTTTTGCATCGGTTCATCGTCTAAATCTAAATTCATTCCAACCCGATGGTAATAATGATAATAATAATAATAATTATAGCGTAATGCAACGACGACGTCATCACTTCCGACCGGGCGAAAAGAGAAAAAAAAAAAAAAACCACCTTTTCCGGTGTTTGTTCGTTTCAATGTTGCAACGAACGAATTTCAAATCGGTCGCAAAATAAAACAAACGCGAGGGTTTTCCCTATATTATCGATATAAACAATAATAATAATAATAATAATGATTATTATTATTATTTAAAACGAGTGGATGTATGTAGTGTGTTAT
>NW_002987253.1:161735-162254 GCF_000006295.1 Pediculus humanus corporis | reverse complement strand
TAAAAAAAAAAAAAAAAAACAACAACAACAACAACGACAACGACAAGGACATCCCTTCCCTAACCATTTTGTCCTTCTACTCCACTTGAAAATTTTTTCACCCTCGAGACAGGAATTGTTTAATAAAATGCTCCCCGAGTATTTTATTTATTTTTCCATTCGACGAATGATGAATAAATTTAATTTATTTAAATTGTGAAACTTTTTTTTTTTTTTAATAATAATAATAATAACGGTATCATTAACTTTCGTTTAAATTTATTTATTTATTATCATTATTAAATTTCAATTTGTTAATAATTTTTTTTTTTTTTTTAATAAATAAAAACAAAAAAAACGATTTGCGATTCGATAATTAGGAGTGAAAAAGAGCGGGGGAAAAAAAAATGGCGGACAAAAATCGAACGAGGGTTAAAAAAAAAAAAATAGGAGGATTGCATGTGTGCGTGCGTGCGTGAGTGAGTGCGTGCGTTTATTTTTATGCATTCGAACATTGAAAAAAAAAAAAAAAAAAAAAAA
>NW_002987253.1:143978-161456 GCF_000006295.1 Pediculus humanus corporis | reverse complement strand
CAATGCAGAATCTAAATAAAAAAAAAAAAAAATAATCGCAAAAAAAGAGACAAAAAAAAAACAAAAAAAACAAAAGGAATAGATATCCGCCGAGCTGAAAGTGGCAGCGACCCCCACCAATACCACCACCACGTTCAACCTACCCCCCTGCCTGTCCTCCCTTTTTAACAATTTAAACAAAAAAAAAAAATTCAATAGAAAAGAATGTCTTCAACAAAAAAAAAAAAAGAGCATTTTCAAAATGGCTGACTAATTCTTTTAACACGTCATTTGTGACATTTCTTTTTCTCTCTTTCTCCTCTCTTATGCTACTCGCCTCCTTTTTCCTTCTCCAACCCCCTCTCTCCCTCTCTCTTTCTCTCTCTCACTCTTTTTGTGACAGCATTCTTCCTATTTCTCCTTCCTTTGGGGATTGTTGATAAATGCAAGGAACCAGGGTTGCTCCTGTTTTTGCTCTTTTTTTTCCTTCTCTCTCTCTCTCTTTTTTTTCCTCTCTTCCTTTTTAATTTTTTTTTTTTTTTTTGTATTTTTATTTTTTTTTATTTTTCTAGTTTCACGACTTGATGACGCATTTTTTTTCCACCCTTAGTTTAGTTTTTTTTTTGTCATAGTGATTAAATTCCATGAGAAACATATTGTATAAGGTCAGCCTTTTTGTTTTTAACTTGAAATTTATCACTTTTTTTTTTACAATTATTTTACAAAATTCTATTTCATCCCCCCCCTCCGCATCTCTCTCTTCCTCTCTCTCACTCTCTTCCTTCATTTTTATTATTATTATTAAGTAAAACTTAGTCATTTTTAAAAAATGACTTTTCACTTTTATTTTTTTATTTTCATTTAAATAATTATAATTTTATTCGTAAAAAAGGGAAAACCAAAAACGAAAGCGTTGTTTGTTTGTTCGATCGATCGTTTGTTTTTCGATATATTCGACTTCCGTAGCGAGCGATATATCGAAAATTTTCTTATTTTAAGCATACGCTAACGATTTTATTTAATTTTTTATTTTTTCGTGCGACAAAAAATTTTCCGGTTTTTTTTTAGCAGAAGAAAAAAAAATAAAAATTTTATTAACTCTTAAACGATCATAATAACGATGATGATGATGATGATGATGACCGTTTTTGTTGTTGTTTTGTTTTTGTTTTTGTTGACCTGCGGGTAAAAACAATCGCTTTACTGAAAATTTAACAAAATTAACAACCGCAACGAGAATTCAACGCGAATCTTTTCATCTCTCTCTTTCTTTCTCTCTTTTTAATTCTATCCGTTAAATTTATGCACTCCGAAAACGTAGCATATATAATTAATTTTCTATCGAATTGTTGCCGTTTCGTCACCTACGATAATTAATTACCTGTTGTTGTTGTTGTTTTTCTTTTTTATTTTTTCCCTTTATCAATATCTAATCGTTGCGCCAAAGGAATCGATTTTAAAATAATAATAATAATAATAAATAATAATTCGCTTTTTCAATACATATATATATATATATATATATATATGTAATCATTTTCGATTTTATTATTAACGTCCTAGATTTTTAATTTATCGTAATTGAAATTGAAAAAAAAAAAAAAAAAAACTTTAACCAATCAAATTCTTTCGATCGGATAATTTTCTTTTTTTTCGAAGAGAGGATATTTAACGCGACATTTTGTTTTTTATTTTTTTTTTTAGTTTAAAATTTTAGTTTAGTTCTTTAAAAAGTACGCGTAAATATCATCATCATCATCATCATCATCAGGATTCATGGTGAAAAATAAAATTTTGATTTAAATGAATCAAACAAACGACGACACTGTCATTTAATCCGTTTAACTTAATCATAATCTTTAATTGATGGATTATTTAAAAAGATGAAGATTAACTTTTTTTTTTTTTATGTCTTTTAATGATCGTTTGACGAATCAATCGTCTCGAATTTTTGTTTTAAACAAAAAAAACTACAATAACGGCAGAAACAACCGTTCAAACAACCGAGGAACCCCAAAAATTTAATTTAAACGATATTATTATAAAAATTCACACGCCCACACGTAAAATTCATTCTGACTCCAATCTCATTTTTTTTTTAAGTAAACTAATAATAATAATAATAATAATAGCGATGATGACGGTGATGGTGATGGTGGTGATGATGATGGCGATGATTGAAAAAACCAAAAATGGTTTCACATTCGTAGTCGAGATCACATTTCTTTTTATAAGTCGATACGCCATTTTAATAAAAAAAAAATTTTTTTTTTTTTGACGGAATCCTTTCGATCTTTTCACCTACCCTTTCGAACCGTTCGATAATAAATAAAAATAATAATAATAATAATAATAATAATAATAATAATAATAATATGTAAGTATACGTTATTTAAAATAACGATAATGATAATAATAGGAACAAAAATATTTGATTTATTACTTTTAAAAAAATTTGATGGGCCGAACTAATAGTATAACCCAAACAACACAAACCCTTCTTTGATTCGCGCGCCATTTTTTTTTCTTTTTTTTTTTTTTTTCATTATATACGATTTCCAATAACACGATCGACGATCCATCGATTATCGATTAAATTAATTTCTTTTGTGCCATCACAAAAAAAAAAAAAAAATTGTATTCTTTTTTATTTTTGAAAAGGTGAAAAAAAGGGACAACCCTTCGCTCTCCTTCTCTCCTCCCATTTCGATTTTCATTTATTATTATTATTATTATTATTATTACGTTATCGTGAAAATAAAATGAAAAAAAAAGGAAAAGAAAGCAGAAGACGGGAGGCAGCTGGTAGTTTTTCGTTTTACTACGTGGGCACGTTATCGTTTTTTAATTAAAACGTTTCTCTAACGTTCAGAGCGTATATATATCTAATTCAACCTTGCGGTATCCGAAAATGGACCATATAAATGGCTCCTCGAAGAAAACTTGACACTAATTTCTTTTTTTTCTACGTTTCCTACCCGTGGGAGATTTTCGTAAATGACAACGATGATGATAATAATAATAATAGTAATGATTTAAACGATTTTAAATCGAAATTCGGAATCGGAATTTTTTTTTTTTCGTTTTTCTCTCTTCATCATTTTTTCATTTCGTTTTTCTCTTTCTTTTTTTAATAATAATATTAATAATAATAATAATTCTTGTTCCACGACGTCAACAGAAAAAAAAATCGTTAGGCATTCAATTAAAATCATTTAAAAAAAAAAAAAAAATAGAAAAGAAAATTATTAACGATTTCTTTTATCGATTAATTAACCTTATTAATATTATTAATTAAACGTTAACGGATCAATTTAAAAAAAAAAAAAAAACAATGAATACATCAATATAAATTTTTTTTTTGCCCTTTTCCCTCCTTTCCCCCTTTACCCGCTCCCCGTCGTCGGAATACTAAATTATTTAAATTATTTCTACCGCCAAAAAAAAAAATAATTTTTTTTTTTTAAATTATATCGAATTAATATCGAATTCTTATTTTTTTTTAACGTGAAATTTTTGTTTAAAGTCTGAACAATTTCCCATTCTAGTTAACAACAACAAACGCAACAAACAATTTGATATTTTCGATACGCAAATTTCTAGAACAAAAAGAAAACAAATCTTAATTCGACTCATTTTTTTTTACGTTGCATTTGAATACGTAAGAAAAAGAAGACGTCAAAAAAAAAAAAGATTTTTTTAAAAACGCCCATTTTTCATTATTATTACTATTATTATTATTCTCTAGTTTCTCATCGCCTAAACGGCCTTGGTGTAATAAAAGTAATAATAATAATAACAACGATTATTATTATTAATATTATCGTTATTATTACGAATCGATAAGAAACGGGGGAAAAAAAACAACTGCTACATTACGAATAAAAAATCAAACAAAGTTGAAAAACAATGTTTTATCATTATTATCATCGTCATCATCATCAACATTTTACTTACAAAAAATAATTTGGAAAACGAGAGAAAGAAAGAAAGAAAGAAAGAAAGAAAAAAGAAAAGATGACGATAATTATTTTTACCTGAAATGAAAATTATTATGAAAATAATGCGTGGGATAAATAAAAATTTATAACCGCCCATCCGCCTACCGCCTAATTATTATTATTATTATTATTATGATTTTTAATTTTTTTTTTTTATAATCCGATCCGATTTAATAATGCGCACATTGGAACATTTAAACTTTTTCTCTCTCTCTCATTTTCGTCTTTTTTAATTAATAATAATAATATTAATAATTTTATTTTTTTTTTACCCTCTCCATGCCAAATACTTTATGATGTGTAAAAAAAAAAAAAAAAGAATTTGTGAAAAAATACAAAATTCTTATTTGCTTTCTATTACGGAGAGAGAGGAAGAGAGACAAAGAAAGAGAGAGAGAGAGAGAGAGAGAGAGAGAGAAGGAAAAGCGTGCGTAATGAATGTTGATTAACTTACATCTTAATTATAACATGTACTATGCATACGTAATAATAATAATAATAGTAATATTGTTTTTCCTCCTCGAGATTTTAATAATATTTGCATTTCTTTAACGTTTCACTCCAATAATTAATTATTATTATTATTCATATGAGAAAAAAAAAAAAAGAAAGTCGTCGTTTTATGTAAAACGCACGTTCGTATAAACGAAGCATTTTCATCGAAAATATTGGGGGGAAAATTCACGCATCCGCTCGTTTTTCTTTTTCTTTTCTTTTATTAATTAAATAAATAACATATTAATATGATTATTTTTAAAAAATTGAATAATTTAAAACTTTACTTTTTCTTCCATATTTTTTTTTTTTTGTTCTTATCAACTGGAACGAAATACCATCCATCGTAGATATAAATAAAATTTTTTTAATTGACCTGACCCGTATCAGTAAAATCCGATATTAATCATATATAAAACCAAAAATTAAAACAAAATTCTTCGTTCAATTTACATTCGTCCTTACATAAAAATCAAAATCGGGTCCTTAACAATAAATTTTTTTTGTTAATACTAATATAGTTTTAGACTTATTACAAAAAAAAATTTAATAAATAAAAACCATAAGTACTGATAACGATAACAGCAAAACAAAAATAAAAAAATAAACGAAAAAATTTTATAAACTTACTTGAAATTATTATCCAGAGAATATCATAAAAAAATAATTGAAAAAAAAATTTTCTTTTCTTCATCCATAGAAAAAATTTTTTGATAAGAGATAAACAATAATAATCAAAAGCACAGGTTTAAATTAATCACTTATTAATATTATTATTATTATTATTTTTCCAAAATTTTTACTTTCTTAACACTTATATGTAGAAAAAAAAATGGAAGATGTAATAATTTCATATTGTAACATTTCAAAAATACACTTTATTATATTAATCACGCACTTACGTATACACGCACTTATGCAAAATTCTATAAAGTTTCTACTTTTTGATTATAATATCAAGAAAGGGTGTCAAAAAAATTAAAAAAAAAAAAAAAAAACTGGTCGGGAGATTAGACACGGCTTATTATTGAAAGAATTACAAGAGGGAATTAATATCATGCGTTACACGGCATTACCATGGTTAAGCACGAGGAGAAAACCGGTGTCGGATCCTTAATTGGTTCTCATTATAATTCAACTTTTGTTTTTTTTTTTTTTTATTATTTCGTTTCCGAATGAGAATAATAATAATAATAATGATAAAACAACGAACGTAAAACGTGAAAACAAAAAAAAAATAAAAACGCGACGACGGATCGCGAAAAACTTTTTTTTTTTAATTTTTTCTTAAAACGATACCATTTTCCATCATCGTTCCTTTGTTTATATATATAAATTTGTCAATGGAAACTTTTTTTTTTCAAATTATCTCTCGTATTAAATTATAAAACATCGGAAAATGTTTAAACTCTAAAAAAAAAAAAAATTTTTTTGGAAAACTTATTTCGCGTCTTTAAATGTTGTCATCGCGTATTCGCACGTTGTAAAAATAAAAATAAAAAAATAAAACATTTATTTAATTTAACATTTAATTCAAACATTTTTTTTTTTTTTTAAACGTTCATGTTTACACAATTTTTCTTCTGCTTAAAAGATCTCCTTCTTATTTTTATATATTATATATATTAATTAAATGACCGATAAGATGAGAAAAGCTTTACTCTCGCGCGCGCTTTACGACATTCACTGTCTCTCATAGTATACTCGTGTATCTGTCAAAAATATATTTTTATCAATTTTCACTACGAATCAACAACCGGACTTATAATTCGATTGACGCATTGTGAATGTGACACTTTCAATTCTTTCTGATAAATGACTTCGTCTGCGACGTTGCCAACTCGTTACGGGAAAAATCTTTCAAGGTTTTCATCGTCTGCCATTTTTCATTTCTCAATTTATTTTCATTTCCCCTTGTCGTGCGTAAGTAAAAGAAAGGGGAGTGGGGTCATCTAAGAATAGTATTCCGAAAAAATTTTTCGTTTGTTATTTTTTTCTTTTTTTTTTTTTCACCGTCGACCAAAAAATATTTTAATGACTTGAGTCTGCGTGCGTGTGTGCGTGCGTGTGCGTGTGTATTTTTTTTTTTTTTTTGTTAATGATGAGTTTGATTAATTATAACAATTAGTCAAATCTCATTCTTTTTAAACCGGAGATATTTATTTTTCAAAATGTCGGTTGATTTTACTGTTTCTCTCTCTAAAAACAAGCAGTAGCCACGAAAATAAAATAAAAATAAACTTCAATAAATTATGCGACAACAAAAGTTAAATTTTAAATAATTATTTATTTATTTATTTATTTATATAGCAAACGAATCATTATTATTATCATTATTAATTCTTTTTTTTTTAATGCCTTGTTACCAATTAATGCGATGATTCCCCGTATACCAAATTTACGTTTAAGGGGAGGAGGAGGAAGAAGAAGAAAAAAAAACAACCCTTAGAGATTAAAATGACGCAAAAGGATTTGACACGGATGCTTTCGCATCCCTAACAATAACAACAACGACAACCGTTGTCGTTGTTGTTGTTTCGTTTTGATCATTTTTCTATCTCGTTCGTTAAATATTGATTTATCTGTTTGAATCACGATTAGAAATTTTGGGAATTTTCATTAAACAGGAAAAAAGCGGGGGAAAAAAAAAAATTATACGTGAATTCGTGCGTGCGCGTATTCGGGAACGAACGAACGAACGAATAAACGGGAAGTAAAAGAAAGGAATGAGAACGCGAACGGTTTTTTTTTTTGAGGGGAGGGCGTATAGGGAGGTATGGGCCGGGAAAACGGTATAAAATTAATAATGGAAAAAAAGGAAATGCACCGTAAAAGACATTTTCGTTCCAAAAATACATGACGTGTGGAATCGAAAAAGAGAAAATAAAATATTTTAAATAAAAAAAAAAAAATTCGAAAAAAAAAACATTTTCGAGAATTAAAAATGGACTCTCTCTCTTTTTCTCTTTCTCTCCTCTCTCTCTCTCTCTATCGTTTTCTTTCACATGTGGTTTTTTCAAAATTTTTTTTTTCTTTTTCAAATTCTAAAAATAAAATTAATAAAAAACAAAAAAAAAAAGCTCGAAAAACAAACTTACATAATTTTTTGACATTGTTGTTCGAAAAATAAAAAAATATTTTTGTTTGTTCGTTTGTTTGTTTGTTTGTTTGTTTGTTCATTTTACTGTTTTGACTCGTACGAAAAACCCTGACATTGTTTCCAAAAAAAAAAAAAATTAAATAAACCGGAAATCGCTATCGAATTCAACCAACCGAAGCTTTTTTTTCTTTTTGCATTTTTATTAAATTTATTTCATTCAATACATACAATGAAAAATAAAATAAAATAAAATAATCCGTAGAATACATTTAAACAATTTCGAAACAACCAAAAATTTTGTTTGCACGGATTATTACTATTATTATTATTATATTCTCGCAAAATATTTTATGGTACGGCGTGTAAATAAAATCAAATTCACACGACAACTCCTTGTAAAAATTTTTTTCTTTTTTTTTTTTGCGTACCTTAATAAATTTACACGTATAACGACATTTTAACGTTTCCAAAAAAAAAAAAAAAACGACAAACAAACGTTTAGAAAAGAAGTTTTAAAATATGCAACGAAACAAACAGTCGGAAGGATGAGAAAAAGAAAAAAATATGCGACAACTTTTTCACGGTGATCATCATCGTGTCATTAAAAAATTATTTAAAACTAAATAATTACAAAGTGGAAAAAAACTTAGAAAAATAGATTTGGAAGGAATTATCAACAACAACAACCACAACGACAAAAACAACAACAACAACAAACGCGAGAGGATATAAAAGTAAGAAAACAAGGTAAAAGATTTAAAATTTACATAAATGTTAATATCCGTTTACGCAAATAAATAAATAAAGTTTAACATAAAAATTTACCTTCTATCATTATTATTATCATTATAATTATTATCATCATTATTGTTTATTAGCATTTATTAAGTGCGACGTTTTAAATGTTTTTTTTATTCAATAATATCCGTTCCAGAAATAAATTCGAATGACTTTTTTTAATGAAAGGTTTCGTAAATATTTTCCTGCTCGTTCTACTTGTATTTGAGAAGAAAAAGATTTCGAAAATGTGAAAATTCGTCAACCATTTTTTTTTTTTTTTCGTCTGCTACTACGACCACGCGTCGGGGAAAAAACGGTACTAATGAGATTTCCAAATATCCGTTTAATATCGTTTCGCAATCGACCAATCGTCGATTGCGAAAAAAAAAAATATTTAAAAGTTCGTGAGCTCACGGTTTTGACGTGGCACGAACGTGTCATATAGTTTCGAGTGCAAAAGTCTTACGTCGTTATCATTAGTTAATTATTATTATTATTATTAACATTCGAACATAATTTTGCCATTAAAAAAAACTATTCGATCGTTTAAATCTGAAGGATTTGAAAACGTTTTTGAAAACGTTTTTGAAAACGTTTTTTTTTTTTTTTTTTTAAATTGTTTTTAATGATTTTCCATTTAATAATTAATTAACTCGATGACAAACGATCCGAATAACCGGTAGCTATAAAAATTCATTAATGACACGTACAAAGATAAGAAATAATATTAATAAACTACATTTAAAAAAATGGCAGAGCCGGGTCATAATTTTTTATTTTTTTGTTAAATTTGTGTCCACGGTTTATAAACGTTTTAAGGATAAAAATGTCGTTTATAAAAAAAAAAAACGCGCATTTGTTAAAGTCAATTTTTTAAATGTGTAAACACACAAATGAAATATTAAACGTTGAAAAATTTCGTGCAAAAAAAAAAAAAAACGTGCCATGAGAAAAATTTCACATAAAATTTTAAAGAGTAATAAATATTTTTTTTTTTTTTAATCGATAAAAATTTATAATGGTTTTAAATTTTAACCGCCAAAAAATAAAAAAAAAATCAGGAATTCCCGGTTAACAATATTAATTCCACGATTACTTCCGGGACGACAACGACGAAATTTTTCAAATAAACAAAAAAATGCGCGAAATCGATATTCGTGAGCGTGTGTGCGTGTCCACATCGTTAAAAAAACATATCACGTGACAGGTAGTAATAAGACGGTGTGGTCTTCTTGTGAAATTTTTTTTTCAAATAATAATAAACAAGGAGAAACGATAAGGCAAACGATAAACAAACAAACAAACAAACTAATAATAAAATTATACAACGAACGACAAGTTTTTTTTTTTTATTATAAACGTTAAATAATTAATTAATTAAGAAACAAACAAACAAACAAACAAACCGGTGGAATTAACTGGGACAAGACCATCATCCATCCTGTTCCCTTCAATTTAAAAAAAAAAAAAAATTATTTTTTTTTTCTTTTTCCACGTTCGTAATTTTTCCCTCTCGTCTCTTTTTTTTCGCTTTCACAATTATTATCATTATCGTTATTTTTTTATTAATTTAACATTCAAACCACAAAAGCTTTTAACGAATTGTAATTTATTATCAGAGTTTGTTTGTTTGTTGGCAAAAAAAAAAAAAACTTAAAGGGGAAGAAGAAGAAGAATGAAGAAGAAGGCAAAGGTTTCGTGTCAAATGGCATCACCCAGAGAACTCTTCAAAAAAAAACCAACTCCCTAAAAATTCTTCCTTAAAAAAAAAAAAAAATGTTTTAAATATTTAACAACTGACAGAGAACACACATTTTGAAAAATGAGGAAAAATGGTTGGTTGTTTGGTTGGTTGGTTGGCTGGTTGTTGTATGGTCGAATTATATATGAAGATTTCATTTAAGGGGAGCCAGCATGAGGTAATGAGGGGCATCATTCAACTTGACTATAATGGTCGTAATCAGTCACCGGGATAATAGAGATTTTAAGGTAAAAATTACACAAGATGGAATTTCTTTGTTGGCGTTTCTTTTAAAACATTTTTTTTTCTTCCTCTCTCTCTCTCTCTCACTTACTGCTTTCATATCATTCACTCTATACTTCTCTCTCTCTCTTTCTTTCTTTTTCCATCGTCCTCACCTTTTTTTTTTTTTTTCATTTTTACAATGGAAAAAAAAGCCGGTCGGTAAGGGTCGCCCAGTCGCTTTTTTAAAAAAATATTATTATTATTATTTAAAGTCAAAAAAAAAAAAAATGATAATAATAATGATAATTTTTTATATTAGATTTTCATTACACAGTCGACTCCCTTTTTATCTCCTTCCACGACGAATTTTATATTCAAACAAATCGAACAGTTTAATTTAAAAAAAAAAAAAAAAAAAAAAAAAAAAACGTTTGTGCGTTTGAAAAAGTTTTTAGTTAAAAAAAATAGTTCAGGGCGGTACTGGTTACGATATTAATAATGATGATGATGAAGATAATGATAATAATAATAATAATTCGATTTATATTATTTAGGTTTGGAAAATACAAAAAGAAAAAAAAAAAAAAACAAATTTCATCTCATTCTCTTTTTCACGTTCATCCTTCCGGACTTTTTCATTATTGTTGTTGTTGTTGTAACTTCTCTCTCTCTCTTTCGTGGGTGGAAGAGAGAGAGAGAGAAGGGGAAAAAAGAAACCGCAAGAAAAAAATAAATAAAAATAATAAAAAAAAAAAAAAATCGAGTTTAGCTTTGGCTGGTTTTGCAAGTGCCAAATAAACTAGTTGTTAAATTTATTGAAAGAAATATATTTTCTTGGCTGATGACATTTAAAAAAAAAAAAAATTTTTTGACTCAATTTTTCTTTCGGGTTTATTTCGCCGCTATAGATCAGTTGTTTTAGGTCGTCGTAGTCGTCGTCGTCGTCGTCGTCGTCTTCGACGCATCCACTTTCACGAATTCTTATTTTTTTTTTAAAATGCTAATAATAATAATAATCTTTTACACGTTCTCCCGTAACTTTTCAAAATGAAAAAAATTTAAAAAGGGCAAAAAGTTCAACGAAGGGTCATCATCACATCATCATCGCGTACGATAAAAATTATTCAGCGGGGAACCCGGGAAGTAGCACCTTAAAAAATTTCGTCTGAACATTTTTTTTTTTTTTATACGTTATCATCGTAATTATGCAAATAATTTTCTATTAACTGTCATTGTCGTAACATTTTTTTTTTTTTTAAATAAAAACCTGCAAGACATTTAAATTAAAAATTTAAAAAAAAAAATCAAATTACGAGAAAACGAGTATAAATTTCAACAACAACAATTTTCTATTTTTTTTTTTTTTTTTTTTCATATTAATATTTTAATAAATTCGTTCGAGTCGTTTCGCATCTTAATAATAATAATAATAATAATAATAATAATAATATTCTACGTAATTATTTTCAATTACGCATTATTAAGAAAACTTTAAATTCCCATGAAATTCAAAAAAGAAAACTTTTTAAAAGAAAAGTTTTATAATAATAATAATAATAATGAAACCCACTGCCACCCCCACAGCCACTAGCTACCCACTGACACTGCTGCCAACTTCGAATAAATAAACGTCGTAAAATTATTCGAATTTTTTTCGTTATGAAAATTTAAAAAAAAAAATTATAAATACCTTTTGTTTTTTTTCGTTAATGATTAACCAGGTAATTAATTAATTGTTAATAATATGAAGACGTAAAACAGGTTTTTAATTAGCCGTAAAAAAAAATGGAAGGGCTTTAATCACTCTTAATAGCTTCATAATTTTCAATAATAATTTTACATGTAATTAATTTCAATCATGTTTGTTATAACGCGAACCGAAAGGTCAACAAACACTCAAAAAAACCGCCCCGTGAAAAAAAAAAAAAATTTAATTACGATTTTTTTAAAATTATTATTAATAATAATAATAATGAATACGAATAATGGCTATAGTGTTAATGTAGTCGGTTATTTAAAAACAATATGGCCGACGGATGGATTTCTCACAGAAATTTTTTTTTCCTCTCTCTCTTTTAAACATTCGATCCAAAGCGTAAAATAATTATTAAAAAAAAGCAAACAAACAAACAAAAAATTCAATTTCGAGTAAGAAAAAAAAACGATGTAATAAATCGTTAAATAACGAATATGGAAAAGAAAGAAAAAAAAAAAAAAAAAACAAAGATGGCAGAAAAATCTGTTGAAATCATTAAAAAAATTTAGACGAACAAACGAAAGAAATATCAAAAACAGAAAATTAAACAATGACAAACGATTTTTCCAGAAATTTCTTTTCTTTTTTTTAATCGTACACATATACGCACAACGAGGAGCCGAAAACTTTTTTTTTTTTTTTTTTTCAATTACGAATCGTTTTACTGGAACTAATTTAATTTTTCGTTTCTTTGAACAATCTGACAAAGAAAATGAGGTAAAATGGCAGACGAAAAAAAAAAGAAGAAGAAGGAAAAGAAGGAAACAAAAAAATTACAAATAGTGGGAAAAAAAAAATTTTTTTTACTCGAATAGGGGGGAGAGGGGGAAAAACAACAAAAAACGGGGGAAAAAAATTCTTTTCTCCAAATTAATAAATTATCCAAAAAAAAAAAAACGGCCGCTATAATTAAACATAAATCAAAAAATTAAATCAATAAAATATTATTGATTATTATAGCGAGAGAGAGAGAAAACAAAATAAAAACAAACAAACAAACAAACAAAAAAAAACATGGCGGTGATAATTCAACGAATTACGATTGTTTTTTTTTTTTTTTTTTTGATAATAATTTATTTCTTTTATTATTTAATTTTCGTTAAGTTTAAAACGACGATTTGATTTTTCAGGTAGCGTTAAATAATTACAGTAATAAAAAAAATGATGATGATAATAATAATGATAATAATAACAAACAAAACGTAATAAATAAATAAATATACGTTAAGTAGAAAGAATTTCGGTTTCGGCAATTATGATTTAAAATCTTCTCCTCCTCCTTCTATTTACTAAAAATTAAACGATGATGATAATGATGATATTGGGTACCGGTCGCGTTTTGTTGCGGCTCCCCACTTAATTACCTACCGAAAAATTTTTTTTTTTTATAGTCTGACTTTTTTTTTATTTTATAGCCCGTTTAATAATTTTTTTTTTATTTCTTTTCTCCTCCTCCCCGAATCAAGTTTTTTTTGCGTTGTTTCGAGGGGGGGGGGCTTAGACGAATTTTCCAAAAAAAAAAAAATGTGTCCGACTTTACGTACGCCAGTTTTTTTTTTTTTTTTTTGGGGGGGGGTTTCATTTCGTTTCCGTAACGTAATTAAATTAATTTAATAATTTTAATTGCGATAAAACGAATCGACTAATAATAATAATAATTTTTACTTCAAATCACCCTCGAATCCTTTTCGAAAAATGATTTATATTCTTTTCCTTTTACCCCCTCCCCCTTCCTTTCGTTTCCTTTTTTCTAAAAAAATGATACGTTCAAAGAAAATTTTTTTTCCAATTTTTTTTTTTATATTGAGGGGTTAAATAAAATAAAAAATAATATTTTTAATAAATGAATCGTGACGTCATTCTCCCCTTCTTTCTTTTCCAGTAGTAAACACTTTAATCACGGATCCCATTTAAATTTAAAGATTCGTTTTTTTTTTTTTTACCCAACGCTGGAGAAAATTATAAAATTATGGAGGAAAAGAAAAAGTAAACGAGATGAACGCGTTTGTTATTAAATTTAATATTATTTACCTGACGGAAATTATTGTTCTTGGACAGATTAAAAGTATTCCAGCCGTTTTTTTTTTTACTTCAAATTAACAATTCTTACCTGAAAACAAAAAGAAAAAATTTAATTAATTAATCAGTTATGCAAACTTTACAGAAACAAAAAAAAAAGAAAAAATTTTTAGAGTTCGGCGGCTCAGTGTGAAAAAAAAATAAAAAAACAATTTTTTTAAAAATTCGTTGGAGTCATTTAACTTTTTTTAAAATAATAATAATAATAATAATAATAATAATAGAAAAAACCTTGAAAATTGCCCAAAAAAAAAAAATTGCAAAGAAAATAATAATAATATTCTTTCATTTAAAAAAAAAAAAAGTGAAATTCTCCAAAATAAAAAGAAAATGGAACAATAGTTTGTTTTCTATCTATTCATTTACACTGCAACAATCACCACAAATCATTTTGTAAATATTTGCTTTCTGGAAAAGAAAAAAAAAAAAAAAACAAAATTCAAAATGTCTTTTCTTTCGAAATCGATTTTCTCCATTATTATTATTATTATTATTATTATTATTATTATTAAGGGTCATCATAACCACTTATTCAAAATTAAAAACAGTAATAGTAAAATTTAAAAAAAAAAAAAAAAAAAAATATGGCAAACGAAACAGAAAAAGAGAGAGAGTGAGAGAGAGAAACTATTTTTTGTGTACCATCTTTTTACCATCTGTCTTTTCCAGACATCTGGAGGTGAAAAAAAAAAAAAAAAATAATAATATTTTTTACGTAATAAGAGGTTAAACGACGATGTAACTTTTAAAAATGAATTTCGAATTTAAATTTATGGACTCCGGCTTAAAATTCGTTGCGATAATTTTCTCCAGTCGAATTTTAAAAAAAATTATTATTATTATTTGATTTTGGAATGTTTTGTTTTCATCCATTTGTGATATTAACAAAAAAAAAAAAAAGTAAAAATAAATAAAATGAAAGAAAATTTTCTTCGGTACGGGCACGTCAGTCCGTCGTCAAACGGCAGGAGCGGCGGCGGCGGCAGCAGCAGCAGTAGCAGCACCTCTCTTACCCTTCCCTCCCCCATTCCTTTCATCTCTTTCTCTCTTTCATTCTCTTCCCCCTTATATACGGATATAAAGTAAAGTGATGTGACGTTCACCATCACTCCCGTTATTCTCTTTTCCACCGCCGCCGCCACCATCTTCCCCCCCTTGTTCTTCTTTTTCCCTTGAAACGGGCTTCCTTCATCCAGCGAACGCCATAAATCATGCCCCTGTATCTATAGCAACGCAGACTCCCGTTCAGTTTCAAATGACAGCCTGGATATGTTATCTCGATTTAATCTCATCTTTTCTCTCTTTTGCTTTTTGTAGTCTCGAGTTTTCCGAAATAAAATCAGGTGTTCGAATTCGTTTTTTTTTTTTCTTTCTTTTTTTCTTTCACTTTTTTCTTTTTTTTTTTTTATTCGCCATTTTTTTCTATTTTGCAATTCTCTTCATCTCTTTTTCGGTTTGACAGAAAAAAAAAAAAGAAAAAGAATATAAGAATAAGAAATAAAAAGTAGAATAAATTTAAACAAGGTTTTGTATAAATTTTTTTTTTCTTACACGTTTTGAATTTTTTTTTTTTTTTTAATGTTGGCAATAATAGTCTTACTTTTTTTCACGCGTTCAAAAACCTTACAAAAAAAAAACCATTTAAAAAATAAATAAATTATAATAATAACGACAACGACATCAACGATGATGACAATAATAATAAAAATATTCGTAAACATCGTAAATATAATTTTGTGTGCGTGTGCGTGCGTGCGTGTGCGTTCGTTATTTTCACCACCTTAACATCATTAAAACTCAATGGTGGTCCATGGTTGTTGGCCACCGTGTTATATACGACCAGTTGATAGTCAATTATATTAATAATAATTTTTTTTTTTTTTCCAACCCGAAGTTTTTTACACTTAATTTTCGACTTTAAAACGCCATAAATTTTATTTTTAAAAAAAAAAAAAACCAGTCTTTCCGTTATTTGAGATTCTCGAAAGATAAAAAAAAAAAAAGAAAAATTTTCATCTTAATCGTCAACAACAAACAAACAAACAAACAAACATCGTCGTAGTCGTAGTCGTCGCCTCCGTAATGACCATTAACATTATTAAGTTACCATCAAAAACAAGTTCTTATCAATTTTCTTCGTCTTTTTAATTTCTTCGATGATTTTCTTTTTATTTCTTTTTTGCGTCATTTTATTTATGTATTCGGATATATTTATTACGTCTATTAAAACTATCAAAAATAAATAAATTTTCTTTTTTTTTTTTTCATTTAGCAATGCCAGCTACTATTTTAACTACTTTATTATAATAATAATAATGGAAACGGAAAAAATTCGTGGTTTTAGAAAAAAAATAAAAATAAACGATTTAAATCGATGGAAATATGTGATAGACGATAGTGACGTAGAAATAACGTAAAATAATTTAAAATTAATCGTCGAATCGATTTTTCCCTTCCATTCCCTCCCCCCCCACACCCACCTACCTATCGAAAAAGGAAAATAATTATTATTATTATTTCGAGACTTGATAAAAATTTTTTTTTGAATCTTTTGTCAATTATGAAATTTCAGCAACTTTTTTTTTTTTTTTTTTTTTAACAACAACCTACAACTTCGGGTCACACACTACAACAACAAAATACAAACTTCCCACGTTTGTTTGTGGTGCCACGCGGTTTACAAAAAAAATAAATTTTATAAAAAAGTGAAATCGAACGTGTCACGTTCATTATAAGTTTTTTTTTCCTTTTTATCATTATTATTATTATTCGTGAAAGGTAAAACAAAAAAAAAAAATTTGTTTTTTTTATTGGGTCAAAGGAAATTTTTTTAAAAAATTTAGCCTTTGGGAATTTTGTTTGTTGTGTTTCACGAACGGTTTCGTAAAAAAAAAAAATTACAATAACGAAACCGCGTTTTTGTTTATGAATGAATTAAAAACAACAACAACAACAACAAACGACGACGGGGCGATTTATATATATAAGTTTAAAAAAATAATTTACATAAAAGAGGCTAAGAAAAAAGAAACCGTCAAAATAAAATTTGAATTTATTTCGTTTTACGAAAACGACGTTCGCATAATTTCGCCATAGGTCGTCGTAGTCGTCGTAAATAATTTTTTTTAATTTTTTTTTTGTAACTACGACTTAATCACAAATTTTAGAAAAAAAAAAAAAAATTGGGAAAAATTACGTCTCCATAAATCCGAGGCAGAGGTTAAAAAAAAAAAAAACCTTGAAAATTTTTACCCGTCAAAATACATTTATTATGTAAAAGGTGAATCGGGTGACTCGATATTTTTCCCTTCCCCTCCCTCCC
>NW_002987253.1:140606-143663 GCF_000006295.1 Pediculus humanus corporis | reverse complement strand
AACCTTACCGTCGTCGATTCCGTTACAAAACAACCTAATCGTTTTTCTTTTTTTTTTCTTCCAAACATAATTTATTCGATTTATTTGCTAATTTATTATTATTATTATTATCGGTCACTTTTTCCAGTGATTAAATTCGATAGTAGGCTTTGAGATGATTACGTTTTTCCGTTTTTTTTTTTCCTTTCCTTTTCCTTTTCCTTTTTAGTTCGAAACTACTGACTGGAGAAAAAAACGTTACCCTCGTGGTTGTTTTTTTTTTTTTTTTTTTACTCGGGTAATAAATTATTAAACGTGTAGAAAGAACCGTTAAATCGAAATCGATACGTTTCGAAAAAGGTGAAAAAAAAAGTTGCATCATTTCACCGTGATAATAATAATAATAATAATACCATCGATGTTTTTCCTTTTTTTTCCCTTTTTTTTCCTTTTAAGCGGCATTTTTTTACGGCGGTAAATTATTATTATTTTGGTTTTTATTAATTACGTTCTAATAACCGGAAATGCATGTAAATTAAATCTTTTTTCAATTTTATGTAAATTCGACGCATATAAATACGCATTTAAACAACAAACAACAAACTGTAAAAAAATGTTTTTGTTGTTTCCTCCGAGTGCCCCCCTAAACGCCAAAAAAACAAAAAAAAACTCCAAATGAGGGACCACTTAAATTTAATTGTACTAGAAAACAAGACTCTCCAGTTTTAAATAATAATAATTGTCGTATTAAAAATAATGGCGATTATGATGATGATGATGATGATAATAAATAAATAAACGTATAAAAAAAAAAAAATTTAACTTAATAAAAAATTATGTAAAACAAGTAAAAATAATAATAATAATAATAATAATAATAATATTCAATTAAAGTCATTTAATAGGCGTTTTTTATCTCCGTATAAAATTATTATCATCATTATCATCGCGTAATCATTATTATTATTATTATTATTTTCTTTTTTCACACGCTTTTAATTTATTACGTCGTTTTCGTTGTTATTATTATTATTACCACTACTACTACTATTATTGTTATCATTTCTCTTTTTTTTATTATTATTATTATCATTAAATAGCTCAATTTTAGAGAGAGAGAGAGAGAGAGAGAGAAAGAGAGAGAAACTTTAATAATAATAATAAAATTAAAAGGAAAAATTGCAACGCGAAAGTATTTACGAGAAGAGGGAGGAGGAAAGCAATGGGTTGGGTTGGGGAGGGAAAAATTATTTTTAATCTGAAAAATCGAGTTAATTGATTATTTTCCCGGGGAGAAGGAGGAGGGGGAGGAAGGAGAAGAAAAAAGAAAAATTTTGTTTTTTTAAAAAGGGAAAGAAAGTCAAAAAGTAAAAAAAAAAGAAAACTTTGCACGCGAAACTTTAATGTTTTTTTTTATTAGGGGGGAAGGGAGGATCGTGGGAGAAAAGAAAAAAATTAAAAAATTAAAAAAAAACACGCACGAAACCTTTTTAGACTAAATTTAAATAACAATAATAATGATAAAAGGGAAAAAGTTTTTATTGCGACGACAACACGCTCGATGAAAATTATTAAAATTCATCGTACCTGAATACGGTACGTACGGACGTAAAAACCTTAAATAACAAAAAAAAACATGTTCGCATTATTATTATTATTATTATTATTTTTATTTATATTGACGTCACATACCCTGTTTTACCATGGGATGAAAGCAGATGTTTCAGTTTTTTTTTTTTTTTTTTTTATTTTAGTGGGGGAAGGTTTGAAAATTTTTTTTAATGAGTGCCATGAATCGCCTTTTTACGAAGGGATGATGATAATGATGATAATAATGATGATGATGATGATAAATCCAGAATTTGATAAATCACTTTTAAATTTCAATCAATGACGTAAATTAACAAGGGAAAGGAAAAAGAAAAAAAACATTTTTTTACGTTTCCCGTTTTTTTTTTTGTTACTTTGATTTTTTTTTTTTTTGATTTTTTGCTTAGACTAATCGATAATCGATATTTGTCAACCGAATCGAAATTCAGGTACGAGAAATACCCTTAAAAAAAAAAAAAAGGTAAAAAAAGTGAAAATGAAAACTAAAACTGAAAAGAAAGAAGAAAAAAAACATGAAACATCGTTATCATTCTCTTTTGACAGAAATTTGACAAAAATTTATATATTTATTTTAAGCCACGCCTGTACATTTAAAAAAGGAATCGTTAAGGTCGTGGCAATAGATGAATGGCAAAGAAGGAAAAAGAAAGAAAAAATTGAATAGATCAATGTTTAATCCCCATTTCACATATTTTTTACACGTTTACATCCACGTATTGTACATTTGTACTTATGCATATTTGCGACTTTAAAAATTTTTTTTGTCCTTTTACCCCCCTTCCCCCTTCCTTCACTACCACCGCCCCACAGCAGAAAACAAATTCGATCGTAATTCATCGCTGGAATCATTTCAAAAATTAAAAAAAAAAAAAAAAACAACAACGAAAAATAAATTATATCATCGGTCTCAACAATTGCTCGGTGTAATTTAAATAATTCGCTTCAACTTTAATAATAATAATAATAATAGTAATAATAATAGTAATAATAATAATAATCACCACAGCCAACGCAGATTTTTACTTTAATTAATTTTTTTTTTTTTATACGACGTGTTAAAATCTAAAGAAATTAACCTTTAATTTAAAGTTTCTTCCTCCCCATTTTTCTCCCCTTACCCCCCCTTATGTAATTGTGTATAATTTTTTAATTAACGCGTACACGCACGCACACACACAAAAAATAAATGAAACCTTTTTATTTTTGGCAATCTTTCTTTAAAAAAAAAAAAAAAAAAATTTATTACTACTGCTTAAATAAATAAATAATTAATAATGATGATAATAATAATGATTGTAAATCACGCGTCTACAATGATATTATTATTATTATTATTATTTCTTTTTTCATTCGAAAGATTTTTCGTTTGTAAGTAAGTAAAAACGTAACAACAACTAAAAATTATTTAAACAAACCCTCACGATTTGTTTTTTCTTTTATTTTTCTTCTGCTTTACGCAACCTTTCA
>NW_002987253.1:121524-140501 GCF_000006295.1 Pediculus humanus corporis | reverse complement strand
TATTATTATTATTATTATTATGATAATAAGAAGTGTAAAAGAAAAGGAGAGAGACGTTGGAAAAACGGGAGTAAAAAAGGAGAAGTAAAAAAAATGGGGAAGTTGTTTTTTCTACCCCATAAAAGACTTTAACGCACCTAAAAGGGATGACAAGAAAAACAAAAACCAATTTAAATTTATGGGGGTTATATTAGGAGAAGAATCCGATCATCCCCCTCCATCCCTTTGAAAATTTTTGAAGAAAAAAAAGAAATAAAAAAAATTTCCAAAGGGGGATGAATTTTAAGGGTTCTTATACTATACTTCGTGCAATCTCACTATTATTATTATTTATTTATTTATTTTTTTTCGCTACACGAAGACGGAATGAAGAAATTTAACATGTCGTGGGGAGGAGTAGAGGGAGGAAAGAAGGAAAGAGGAGGGAAGAGGGAAGAGGGGGCAAAAAAAACTCTTAAACGCCGCCCACTTCTTTTTCTTATATACATTAATTGTCGAAGGAAAAAAAAAAAGAAAAATCAAAAGGGTGTTTTACGATTTTCGATTTTTTGTTTCGACTCCTTACATACGGAATGGGTGTATGGTTGGGGGAAGAGAAGGAGGAAAACAGGAAACGACGAAGAAAGAAAAACTAACGAACGAACGAACGAAAAAAAAAAAAAAATTCCACCCACTTCCTGTTTTTTTTTTCTTTTCCAAATCACTTTACTTGAAGAAAAATTGCCGTTCGCGAGACAAGATTTTTCCGGTTTTCGAAACTTTTCTCCTCTCTCTCTCTCTATTTTATTTTTATTGGAAAATCAACAAACAACAAAAACCTTTAAACAAACAAACAAACAAATAAAATGAAAAAAAATTATTATTATTATTTTTTTCCCGTCTCTTTTTCAACCCTTACCTTGTTTTCCTTTCTCCTTTCGTTTTCTCCGTTGCCTCGTTTTTAAATAATTCAATCGATGATTTTTTATGTTTTCTTTCGACACTTTTATTATTATTATTACGACCGATACTTTTTTCTTAAAATCGACCACCTTATCACTATTCTATATTATTTAAATGTACGTTTATCGTTTTTCTCGTCTTAAAAAAAATGGTGGGCGGGGTAGGAAGAAGAAAGGAGAAAATGGAAGAAATAGATGAACAATAATAAAACCGTTAATTCTTTTTTTTTTTTAATTTAAGGCAAAAAATTATCGAAATCTCTGGCACTCGAAACTAGACTTATCGTTGTCTTAAAATCGCCTCGAGACGATTATATAAATATATACATGAATAATAATAATGATTATTATTATTAATTATTATTCAAATTGATTTTTTATCGATATCGATCGATAATATCAATAAAAAATAATTTTCTTTTTCTTTTTTTCCTTTTTTTGTCATTTGATAAAAGTTTCCAAGAGATACGATATAACGATTGATGTGTTGCTGTTGTTGTTGTTGTTGTTCTCTGTACCTATTTCCGGTACAAACATTTATGGTTTCTTTTAAAATTTTTTTTCCCTTGTTATTATTATTATCTTGATTCTTTTCCGAATGTTCTATTTCGCATTTCATTGTCCGTTTTTTTTTTTAAATTTTATTATTTATTTTTTTTCAATATCGATTTCATCATCGATTTTTTTTGACATTTTCATCTTTTATTTAATTATTATTTAAATTTTAATGATTCGCACATTTTTTTTTAAATAAAAATTTAAAAAACTGTCTGAAATTAACAAAAAAAAAAAAAGGGGGATGAAAATTTTATTTTTTAAAAACCCGAATCCCGATGCAATCTCTTTAAAAAATGCGTAGGGAAAACGCAAATAAAAATGGCGGAAATGAAGTTGGAAAAAAAAAACTCTCCCGAATTTTCAATTTCAACCATATATTTTTTTTTTTGTTTAATTAAAAAGAGAACGATTGAAAACGTTTAATGAATGACCGAATAATAATAAAAACAAACAACAAACGCAACAACGACAATAAAAAAAAAAAAAAATTTTATAATTTGATAAAAGTTAATTAAACGTTGTGTTGTTTAACAAATTAAATTCACTTCACTTTTTTTTTTTTACGTCGTCTTAATAAATCGTTTTCGTACAAAAAAAAAATGGCAAACGACTCATGCGGTAAAAAAAAATAAAAATAAAAAAAATTCTAGAATTTTAATATTATTCATTCATTCATTCATTCGTGTTATTAATTTTTAAATGCCTTCGGCTAATTGTAAAAAAAATTTTTTTATTTTTTTTTTCGTTACTTTCTAATTTTATTATTTAATGTTCGTGGTTTTAATATCTATTGGCACGTCGAATATATTATTATAATTAACATAATAATAATAATAATAATAATAATAATAATAATAATAATAATAATAATAATAATAATAATAATAATAAATAATAATAGTAATTAAATTATTAAAGAATTTGTTTTTACAATTAAGTGTGTGAGCACGTGTTTGATGATAAATTTCACCGAATCGTACCTCGATCGTAAGTTTAGCCAACTTAAAATTTAAAAAAAAATGGCGGTATTTCACCCTTAAGAATAAATAAATAAAGAATTCGATTTAAATGAAACCGTTTTATAAAAAAAAAAAAAATTCAAATTGATATTCGGTTTTTTTTTTAAACTTTTTTTCCGCAGCAGACGATGCGAATATTAATTTAAATATTTCTTTTTCAGGTTTTATATTAATCATTTGAAATCCCGATTCAAAAATGAAAAAATATTTTTAATTTATTAATAACGAGTTTAACGGGTTTTTTTTTGGTCGAAACATAAAAAAAAAAAAAAATCAACCCTCGAAAGAAAAAATTCACAAAAAAAAAACAACGAACGGATCCGCATTCGAATTCCAGACTTTTTTTATTTTCCAGTTTATTCATTTATTATATAAACAAGTATTTGTAAAATAATATACGTTTGTACAAGGCGTTTGTTGTTGTTGTTGTTTAGAAATTTTTGTATATTTATTTAGGTTAAAAAAAAAAAAAATTATAGCATTTAAAATGTAATTTTTCCCGCGTTTAATTTAATAATCCCCACCCTCCTCCCTCATTCGCATTAATAATTAGTTCATTACCCTTTGCGGCGGTTCCCTAAATTCATATCTGACAGCCCCTTATTAGCATCATCATCGTACCTTTTTTTTTTTTTTGGGGGGGGGTATTTTTTGCCTTTTTGACGTCGACAACGCATTTACTTTCTTAATTGTATCCCAGTCAAAATAATGAATAAAAAAAAAAAGTTTAAGGGTGAGTTAGAGGGAGAGAGGAGGGGGAGGAGAAAGCGGAAGGGAATCGTTAAAACGTCCGACGATTCAAATTTGCGAACCGAAACCATAAAAAAAAAAAAAAAACGTAAACGTTTCGTAATCCTTTTAAGGATTTTATATACATTTAAAAAAAAAAAAAGGAAAAGTATTCTTCTTCCTTCCTTCCTTCCTCCCCTCCCACTCTCTTCCTCCCCCTTCGTGCAATTACCCAATAAGCCGAGCTTTTGTTAGTAGTTGTAGGGAAAACTCCCGAAGGAACTCAAACCTTTTGACTTGTAAGCCTCTTTTTTTTTTTTTTTTATAATCCGACCTTTGTGGCAACCTTACGAAGCATACCTTTCTCCCTCCTATATTTCGTCTTTTATTATTATTATTACCACCACCACCTTAACTTTGTCTTTTCATCTCGACAATTATTTTTAATTAAAATTTAATAATAATGATAATAACAATAATAATTGCAGTAATATTAATCAAAATAACAATAACGATAAGATAAAAATTCTTTTCCTTTTAAAAAAAAAAAAATAATAATAATAAAATTTTAAACTACAAACGGTATTCGGTTCGGTACAAACAAACGAACAAATTCGTTGGCATATTTTACGTCACAGGTACGAAAAAAAAATAAAAATTCTTTATTCGATCGGTGCACATTTTCATGTCATAAAAAAAAATACGCCGTCGCTACAATTATCATCATCATCATCATCATTATTATTATTAACATTCGAAAAAAAAAAGGCATTTAAATATTAATAACACGATGAGTTTTTTCTTTTTATTGTTAATAACTTTTTCCCCCGGTTATTATTTATTTATTTATGTATTTTTAATTTTTCGAAATTCGATATTTATTTATTTATTTATTGTGAAAATAAAAAATAAAAAAATAAAAATTTTTTTTCTTTTTTTTCGGGGGGAAAGGGGACATCAT
Organism: Pediculus humanus corporis; assembly: GCF_000006295.1. Lineage (NCBI taxonomy): Eukaryota > Metazoa > Arthropoda > Insecta > Psocodea > Pediculidae > Pediculus > Pediculus humanus. Next base: position 136,293 of record NW_002987253.1, on the reverse strand, counting down.
TTATCGATTAAAATTTTTTTTTATTATTATTTATTTTTTAAAAATTCAAGGTACGTTCAGGTATTTCATTTTTTTTATTTTTATTACGTAACGAAACGTAAATAATTTATTTATTTTTTTTTTTTTGCATGTGTCTGTGTGTGAATGTGTTTGTGTGTCGAAAAATAAATAAATGATGTTTGTGTGTCGCCACGTAAAAAATTTATTTATTCGTTTATTTAAAAAAAAAATCACGTGATCGATAATTTATTAATAGCGATATTAATACATTTATTATTATTATTATTTCACAAACAAACACGAAAAAAAAATTTTTTCTATTGCTCGTCATTCGGGAGGTATTCGATAATTTATCACTTTCACTCTGAGGCATCGTCGATAGGAAAATAAAAATTACTCGGAAAATCATCGAACCAGACGAAATAAATAAATAATAAATAAGAATAAGTAAATAAGTAAATAATAATAATAATAATAATAATAATAATAATATTACGTGATCGTGACAAAAAAAAGAAGAAAAATTTAATTAATAATAACGAAATATCATTAAAAGCATGGCACCGTTTTTATGTTAAAAATATTAACCGATTCGCGGCAACGAGTCGAAACTTGACTAACCGAAAGCGACTTGATGTCGAATACTTGCTGAACCGATTTTACTTTTTCACCACCGTCTCCACCACCGCCACCTCCTCTTCCCGTTTCTTCATATAATTCTCTTTGTAAGCTCGAGCCCCCCCTCATTCCCCCTTTGAATCCCTTTAGCCATCGCTTTCTAACTTCCTTCTTTCTCTTTCTCTCTTTCGCTCTCTCTTTATACCCTCATCTTTCTCTTTCTCTCTTTCGCTCTCTCTTTATACCCTCATCTTTCTCTTTCACAATTTCTTTCTCTTTCTATTATATTCGATTCCTCTTTCCGCTACCGCCGCCGCTACCACCGCCGCTGCTATTTATTCCCTTAACTTTTTCGAGTTCGTCACGGCGTCATGTTCAAGCGCCGAGACGCAGGAACCGATTCTCTTTCTCTCTCTTTCGCTCTCTTTCTCTCTCTCCCCGCCATTTTAAAAATAACCTTCTTTCGAATATTTTCATCGCAGATTTATTTTATACGGCGCTTTTATCGTTTTGTTTGAATTTTTTTTTTTTTTTTTGATTAAAAAGACATCAAAATTATAAATTTTTTTTTATTAACCTACAGAAATAAAAAAAATCGATATTCTGTTGCTGTTGTTTTCCAAAATAAAAATTTCATTTAAAACAAACGGTTTTCGAACGAGCATACGAACGCACAACAAACAAAACGTAACACGCGATACAAACGAATATATAAATACAAAAAACTTTTGTTTCTTTTTATTACTTTTAACAACAACAACAACAATTTTTTTTTTGTTGTTTTTAAACAAAAAGAAGTGAAATCTTGGCAACACAAAGAAAACAAAATTTCTTTTTACCTTTTTTAAAACCCCAAAAAAAAAAAAAAAAAAATTTACTACAATAAGTTACACAATACAAACGTTCACGTGAAATTGGGTCATTTCAGGTATTTTCTTTTAAATAATAATAATAATAAAAGAAAAAAGAGAGTGAAATCTATATATTTTGTTTACGTAAAAATAAAGAAAAAAAAATCACCATGCATGACTACAACAACAACAACAACAAAATGTTTACAATTTTTTCTATTGAATTTTTATAAGACAAAAAAAAGGAAAAAAGAAAACGACGACGACGAGTAAGTCAAAAACTACAATAACGACAACAACAACAACGATTTTGTTGTTGTTGTTTTAAATTGTTAGTGTGTGTTGGTGTTGTGTGCGGAACGAAATCCCCCTTCCCCCCCTTCTCCCGACCATTAATATCACATACATGTAAATATACGTTTAAGGGTGGTTAACGCATGTTTTTGCATGATTTAATTCAATTTCGAACCTGAAAAAATTTTTTTTTTTGTTTTCTAATCTGATTTATTTAAAATTTAATTAAATAATTTATTATTATTATTATTACGGGGGTTACCCTTTCGTGATAACAACAGCGTTTTTTTTTTTACTTTTTTATTATTATTATTATTAATAACAAACCCCACCGCAAACATTTACATACGACAACAATTTTAATAATTTTAAGTAATAATAATAATAATAAAATTATATTTAACTTACGTAAGTAATTCAATTATGTTTTTAATGATTTTTATTTTTTTATTAAAAATAAATTAATAATAATAATAATAATAAATAAATATTTTTTCGTTTTGTTTTTTTATTGCAACCCGTGAAAACGTCGAGTGATAAAGTAAAAAAAAAATAAAAATAATAAAAATAATGATGATGATTTAATAGAAAAAAAAGTAGCAGAGATTCGAGTAGTAAATTATTATTAAATAAATAAATAAAAAGATTAATAAATAAAATAATCGTAAGGGGGATATTTTCGACTAGTTTTAAAATCTTGTTTGGGAGTTGAGTTAAAAAAAATTACTATTACTACCAGGTAAGTATTATTACCCGTTAATTCGTTAATAAATTATTAATTATTTTTTATTACCGTTAATAAATCGTTATTTATCTAATACACCCGTTTTTTTTTACGAACGCGTAATTTTTTTTTCATCCCAAAATTATTGACAAACGCGGCGTTTGAAATAATAATAATAATAATAATAATTTTTTTATTTAATAATCGATTTGTTGTTCGCGTGCGAGTTTACGAATCGATAAATTTATTAATTTTTTTTTTTTAATAAAATGAATGAATAAATAAATAAATCAAACATCGATTATCCTTTGGCAATTTTATCTTTTATTAATTTTTCTAGTTGTTGTTGTTGTTTGTACGCCACACACACGAAATGCGGATTTTTTTTTTTTTTTGATTCAACAAACGGAAAAACTTTTTATTACGGTGGTAAAAAAATTAACGATACGTAATAAATCTTTTCTATCAACGCGCCGAGCGTACGTCGTACATCGTTTAAGTATCAATGTTTCTTTTTTTTTTGTTCGCCATTTAATTATTTAAATAAATAAAATTTATCGATTTTTAATAATTATACCGGGTTACAATACACACACACACAAGTTAATAAATATTTTAAGCAGAAGAAAAAGAAGAAAAAAAACGATTTCAAGGGTAAAAAACTTTCCATTTGATTTTATTCGTATCACGTATGAAAAATCCAGATTGAAAATTTGGATTAAGAAATATATATAGAAGAGATTTAATACATCTATCTATCCATCTATTTATCTGTCCATACGTTCATACGTTTCCGTTTATATACGTTTCCATCTATCTATTTATCCATCCGTTCGCGTATATCTCTCTCTCTCTCTCTCTTTCTTTTATCGACATTGAAATTATCGTTTGCTGGGGAGAAAAGAAAAATGCGCAAATTTGATTTAATTTTTTTTCTTTTTCTTTAATTTTCTATTTATTAATCAATCATCCATTTTTTTGTGGAATGAAATATATATATATTTGTTTAAATTATTAAAATTTTGAATTAATAAATAAATAAATAAATAAAATAAATAAATGTCGAAAACGGTTAAATAATTACGGGTTGCACCCTCCGGTCTCGCTACGTTTATCATTATTATTATTATTTATTTATTTATTACGTAAGTTAATTTTTACTTCTGGAATTTAAAAAAATAATAATTATTATTATTTTATTTTTTAATTAATGACTTAATTAATATTTAAATTTATTTATTAATAAAACGTAATAAAAATAAAAAAAATGTGTTTGATATGTATGACTACGTGCGCGTTCATCGAGTTTCTTCCATTTTTTTTTCTTTTCTTTTTTGAATGAGAAAGAATAGAAAAAAAAAGTGCAAACGGTTTGAATTCAATATGGATTCCAAAAGAATGAAACGTTATGAAAGAAGTAACAAACAACAACAACAACAATAAAAACAACCCCTCTTTTTTTTTTTTAAAAAGAATGACAAAGGCTACTTTTAAGAGGGATTGACAACATCTACTACCATCGGCCATTTTTTTTTCTATGAATTTTTATTTGTTTTGTTTTTTTCTAAGCAGAAGAAATGAAAAAAAAAAAAAAACGATAATTTTAATATTCGTGTAAAAATCCAATGCGCGCGCGCGTGCATTTAACATTTTTTTGTCGTTTTTTGTTAACCTTAAAGGTTAACACGATGCCTTTTATTTTCAAAAAAAAAGGTAAAATTAAAAGGTCAGAATAAAATCGATGACTTTTACAATTAAAAAAAAAATATATATATTTTTAGACGTTCGCCATCACGTTCGTTTTTAATAAAAAAAAAATTTTTCTCGATAAGATGGCAATTTAAAAAATGCTGTCGTCGTCGTTATTACGTCACTGTCGTCGTCATTCCTTGCATTTCATATATTAACGTTTAACAAAAAACAAAACATTGTTTAATATTTACCGCATGGAACTTTCGAGAATATCTAAAAAAAAAAAATTGTCCGACAAAAAACAAAAGTTTTACAAAAAGGAAAAAAATTATAATTTTTTTTTTTTCTAGGAATGAAAAAAAAAAAGAAAACGTTTAAAGATGAGGAGGCAGATACGAGTAGGAAAAATCTCGTGAGAATAATACGTTATTGAAGTTCAAAAAAAAAAAAAAAAAAAAAAAGAAAAGAAATCTTTGATAGGATGGAAAAAAATAAAACGCTTAGGAGAAAAAAAGAAAGAGAGAGAGAGAAAGGAAAAAGTGTCGAAATGAAAGTAAATCAGTGAAAAAGGATGAAAGATGTAAGAAAAAGAAGAAGAAAATTTTTTTTTGGGGGGTAGGGAAGAAATGCCCTCGGGGGACCAAATGTGTAACCTTTTTTTTTTTTTTTTGAAAAAACGAGATTTTACTTAAAAATCCGGTTTACGAAGAAATCAAAAAAAAAAAAAACTTTTTATTTTTAAATCATATTGACTTTTAATGAAAAAAAAAAAGTTACGCGCGTCGTACGCGTTTTTTTTACGCACGCGTTCCTCCCCCTCCCTTTGCCTCCCCTTCCCAATCACCCCATCATCACCACCCTAAATTTATCAAAAAAAGAACTCATTCGTTTTTTTTTTTTTTTTTTCAAACGATTCACAATTAAAACGCTATAGATTAAACAAATAATAATAATAAATTCAAATCGAAAAACTTTTCTCCTCCTTTCACCCCTCCCTCTACCCTCCCCTCTTTGTTCAATTTAAAAAACTCGCGGTTATTAAATTTTTCTTCTGCTTTTTTTCCATCGTAAAAACCAATATAATAACACTTTGATTAATAATATAATTACACGTTACAGATAATATCCGTATATGTATTATACATAAATATTATTCAATTTATGGAAAATTATTATTATTATTATTATTATTATTATTATTATTATTATTATTATTATTATTATTATTATTATTATTACGTAAAACAACAAATTACGCATTGAATCGATAATATATCATAGTATATTGATGGATTTTTTCAGTATAACATGTATTTATACATTTTTTTTTTTTTCGTTTTTTCTCCAGGCGTTTTTAATAATTTTCTTACCGTTTAAAAAGTTTAACGGCCGATTTAAATATAAAAAATTATAAAATGTTTTCCTGTTATCTTCAAAAGGGTTATTTATTTATCAGTTTTTATCACTCTTATCATTTTCTGTTGGTAAATTAAAAATAAATGGTTTTGGGGAAGGCGGTGGGAGGTTTGTGAATTAGGTGCGGAGGAGAGTTTATAGCAAAACGTTTTTTTTTTTTTAATTTTTTTTCCTTTTTTTTTTGGACGAAAAGGGCAACAGCAACAACAACAACAACAACAATTTCAAATATGAAAATTCAATAAAAGAAAAAAAAAAGCATGCTGAGAGATATGAAGGGAAGAAAAAAAAAAAGAGAGAAAAAAAAAATAGAAAACCATAGAAGCCATATCTCATTTTCCGTTTCCGAATCTCTGAGCCGCGACGTTTTTCCCGTCGTACTTCTTTATACCCCTCTTCACCTCACCTCTCTCTCCCCCTTTCCCCCCGCGCATCCGTGTGTTTTCTTTCCCTTTTTCCTTTGATTCTTTATTCTCTCCTACCCTACCATTTCCCTCTTTCACTTTCCCGAAAAGAGAGAAAGAGAAAAGCTACCGCCGACTGATTTTTTTTTTTTTTTCCTATTCCTCAAAATTTCTTTTTTTTTTTCATCGTCATCCTCCTTTCCTTTTCTCTTCTCCTCTCCTTTTCCACCCTTCGCCGTAACCTTTTTCTTCTTTCCCTTTTCCTTTTCCTTTAAAAAGAAAGTGACGGGAAGGGCTCATCTCACGTCTATCCATAAAAGGGGCTGAGAAAATTTCGCGGACACTAAATCAATACACCGACGAACGACGACGCCGATTTATCATTATCATTATTATCATTATTATTATTTTTTTTTTTTTAAAAACTTATTTACTGAAGAAATAAAATATGGCGAAATTTTTTTTCTTATACGCATAAACATTCCCGTTTATTCACAATCGTTTTATCAAATAACCGGAAGTTAATTTTTTTTTTTAATTTTTCAGGTTTTCTCTCACGCTTCGCGTTTCATTTTTTTTTTGGGGGAAGGGGAGAGGGAGTTTTGTCTTCTTCGTACCTAAAAGCCTTGGAAAATTGGATAAACAATAAATCAAGACGGTGAAAAATAAAAAAGAAAAAATTCATGTATTTTTTTTTTTTTTTTTTTCGGGTAACTTTTGTAGATGGAGGCTTTGGACAAGGCCCAAAAAGGATTCCATTTTTTTCCTTTTTTTTTCCTTTTTCTTTTTCTTTTTATTTAAAATCCTTCCAACTTCTCAATTACTTATGAAACCTGGCAATGTTTTTATTTTTGAAAAGAAAAAAAAGAAAAAAGAAAGAAAAAAAGATACATAAGCCAAAACCTAAAATAAAATTCTTTTCTTACTTTTTTTTTTGGTTCTTTTTAATTTCAAAATCAAAAAAAAAAATTACATCGTGACCGCCACTTCCGTCGCAACCGCCACCGCCACCGCCACCGCCGCCGCAATTTTTTATATTTTTTTCATCGTCTTATTTTTTGACCACCGCCACAACCACCACCCTTCCTTTATTCTACCTCCTTTTTTTTCCTTTCTTTCTTTCTTCCTTCCTTCTTCCCTGTATTTCTCACCCTTATTACTTTCATCCCTTTTTTCCTTTTAATCCCGATCGCCTCCTTCTTTTCAGAATAAAAAAAAAGGAAAAGAAAAGGAAAGGAAAAAAAAAAGTTTAAATGAGGAGAATGATAAACATTTTCCGATTGCCATAAGCTTTCCCTAAGGCCCTCCTATTCTTCTATCTTAATATCAAACCAAGTGTTTTTGTTTGCCCCTCGGTTTTCAGTTTTATTTTTCTTTCCTCCCTTTCCGGCGGCTTTTAAGGGTTGTTTTCTTTTTTTTTTTTCATCTATCTACACCCTAAGAATTTCGATTTGACATTTGTTAAAAAAAAAGAAACGAAAGAAAAAAAAACAGGAAATAAAAATTTAACTTTTTCTTTTTCCATTGCTTTTAATTATTATTATTATTATTATTATTATTATTATTATTATTATTATTATTATTATTATTATTATTATTGCTCCTGTTGTTGTTGTTGTTCTTAATCTCGAAATCATTTCTACCCCCTCAAGACAACAAAAAATAAAAAAAATAAATAAATAAATCGTGGTTGGAACTTGAATTTATATATATATATATATATTTCTTTTTTTTTTTAATGGAAAATTTCTTTTTTTACTTTAACTCACTTTTCGAAAAAAGTTCGACGTTTCTGTCGGTCAACAGCCAACAACCGACAGTAAAAATTAAGTTTTATCGGGGAAAAAAAAAAATTTTCCAAAAGTCAATTTTCTTGAAATAACTCTCTCCCATTTTGATTTCTCCCTTCATTTTTTCTTCATCCCCTTGAATAAGTTCGAGACAAACATCTCGAAGGGATGAACACAAAAAAAATCTCTCTCTCTCTCACTCTAGTAGCCTAGACCATGGCAAACCTTCGCACGAATTATTATTATTATTATTATTACTATCCCCAGTCGAAACTAAAGATAGAAATGATAGCCTATCCTAAGTTTACTTTCCTCACGAAAAAAAAAAATCCAAATTTACCATAGATTCTTAATAGAATTTTTCTCACCCGAAAATTACTCTCCACCCCCCCGCATCACCCAATCCCATCCCTCCTTCCCCTCCTGACCTTACTCTCTTTTCTAGAATTTTCCTAACATTTTGGGAACGCAAACAAATGTCAAAATAAAATTCATTTTCAAGCGAGAAATAATTTTTTTCTTTTTTCTGTGGTAATAAAAGGCAATGAATGGTTTTCACTTCCAAGTGGATGAAATTATCAAGAAGAAAAAGAAAAAGAAAAAAAAATTTTTTTTTTTTTTTTTCCTATTAACCAGAAAAGGTTGCGTGTTTTCAAAAGCTTAAAATAAATGAAGAGAAGAATAAAAAAAAAAGAGAGTAAGAGAGAGAGAGAGAGAGTGAGAGTGAATGGGGAGAATAAAGAAGAAAAAAAAAATATAAAAGAAAAAGTTTAAAAAAAAAGAAAGAAAGTTTTCAAATGAAAAAAAAAATTTCTTTTTTCTTTTTTTCTTTTCTTTTCTTTATGTATTTTTTTTGGGGGGAGGAAGGATATGATAAATATAGGGGGCAACACGGTCGGGAAAGAAAGAAAATGCAAAAAAAAATGGTAGGTTTTAAAAAGGGAAGATGTGGCGGCGGTGGCGGCTTTGTGTTGACTTTATAATAATGTTATATTTTTCAAGCCTTAAGGGAAGCCTTTTTTTCGAAAGATTTTATCACGGCAAAAATTATTCTATTAAGGTAACAAATTAAACGTTAAAAAAAAAATTTTTTCCCGGTTTTTTTATTATTATTATTATAACCGTCATTATTTTTTTTTTTTTCACTTTCTACTACCACGTCGTCACGACATTTTAAAAAACTTTTGCCATACGTGCATAATTTTTAAAAGGACGTAACGGCGGCGACCTGTTGGTTTTTTTTTTTTTCAATTGATTAAAAATTTTCACTCTCTCTCTTTCGAATCCATTAAAGGTTTTTCACGCACACGCACACACGCACGCATATATATATTTTCTTTTCTTTTAATTACTCAAACTTCTCTCGGTACCTTTTCCTTTTAGTTCGGGGTCATTAAAATCCATTTCCTTCTTTCTTTTTTTTTCTCTCTTGTTTCATGTTATTAACAATCATGGGGGCAAAAAATCATTAAATTATTTAACAATTAAAATTTTACGATGTGTGACAAATTGCAAAAATAATAATAATAATAATAATAAAAATTGTTCAGAACTATAAATAATTTTTTTTTTTTTTCACTACAAAATTTTCCTTTTTTATTTTTTTTTTAATATTCTCATATTGTAAAACGTTTTGGTGTAATGTATTCAGTGTGAAAATTCGAATAAATCTTATTAGCAATTCTAAAAAAAAAAGAGAGAGAAAGAAAGAGAGAGTGAAAGGATATTATATTCCCTGATTCTCATACATTTTTCATTTCTCTCGTTAAACGTCTATTTCCACCATTTTTACTTTTTTTTCGTTTATTTTTTTCCGGGCGTTTACCATTTTTTATATATAATTTAAATAACGTTTGTAAATTCTTAATTTAAATTGACTTAATTTAAAAAAAAAAAAAAAACAAAACAACACAATCGAATTTTAAAACTTTTTTTTAAAGAAAATGAGAGGAAAAACATAAACAAAAACAAAAAAAGGTTTTCTACGTCACACGTTTTCCTCGCAAAGAGGGGATATTTTTTGTGAGCGATTGCTGCGACATCTATAAGTGAAATTTTGAATTTTTACAAAGGATTCGTACATTGAAATCCCGCGCGATGTCGTTATTTTATTTTCCCTTCCGAGAGGAAAAACAAAAAGGAAACAATTTGGATTCACAACACGTGGACCACCATAACAGAAAAAAAAACAAAAAAAAAAAACGAAAAAAAAAAAAAAAGAGAAGCGTTAAAAAATTATGGCCGACACTTAATAGAAAATTATACGGATTAAAAAGAAAAAAGAAAAGATAAATAAATAATTATATATAATTATTTACACAATGATTTGACCGATTTTAAAATAAATAATAACCGAAATAAAAATCTAAAAAACTCTTGAATTTCATTTATGATTTATAAATTCAAAAAAAAAAAAATTACTACTTACCTTTTCTCTCTCTCTCTTTATTCAGAAACGAACAAACAAAAAAAAACAACCGATTCATTTCGTTTCCCGGATAATAATAATAATAAATTTCTTCTGCTACGAAACTCATCAAATCGTCATCAAAATGTCCAACATTTGAAAAAAAATTCCCTGCAAAACAAATTCCCCGGGTTTTTACCCGCAAAAACAAAATGGCGTCGTGTATTAAAAACAAAACAAAATTTTATCGTTTTATCAAATTGGCAAACGTGTATTTTTTTTTTTTTAATGCGCGCGATTTCAAAATTCATCATCGTCATCGTTCGCCATTTTGTTTTAAAACCTTTCGTTTGGTTTTTTTTTTTTTTTTTTTTTTTTTAATCCGTAAATTAATTATTTTCGTAACGGAATAAAATAAAAATAATAATAATAATAATAACGTCACGAAAATATATATTTTTTTTTATTTTTAAATACTCATCAAACGAGTTTTTTTTTTCTTCTTTCTTTTTTTTTCATCTCTCTCTCTCTCTTTTTTTTTTTTTTTTTTTTAAACACGATGATAATTTATTAAAAGTGGAAGCCGTTAATGCCCGAAAAAAAAAGAAAAATTATTAAAAACTTTTTTTTTTTTTTTTTGTTTCCACGATTCCGAGTGGTGATGATGATGATGATGATGAATAATATAAAAAAATGATAATATTAATTGAATTGAAAATTTTTTTTTTGTTTTCCGATGAATATAAACAGTTAGCGTTCGTGGCAAAAAAAAAACTTAAAAAAACAAAAAAACTGGAGAAAACAATACTCCAGGGAACGTATACAAGAGAAGGGTAGTAATAATAATAATAATAATACAGTCAAAGGGTTGTTCATTTTAATTATCATGACCGACATCCGCCTACAGTTTTTTTTTTTTTTGCTTCAAACCCTTTTTTTTTATTTAAAAAAAAAAACGTTCGATTGAATATTTTACTAGTCTTTTGTCACGTCGATGCAAAATTTTTCAAAACTTTTTAAAAAAGGTGAGAAAAAAATATTTAAAAAAAATTCCAAAACGACTCGCGAGTTAAAAAAAAAAAATTTATAAATTACGTTTCGGATAAGATAATTTAAAAATAAAAAAAAAACGTACCCGTCTGCTGCCACGTAAACGTTTTTACTTTGTCGACGGTAGGCAAAACATGACAGGTATTTTAGTTTTTTTTTTTTTTTTTAAACAAACGACAACAACTTAAAGACCTCATTCAATCATTACCGCGTAAAAGTTAAAATGAAAAATGGGGGTCATTCGATGCCCCCCCCTTCTCTTACGGCCAGCGGATGAAATGAAGAAATGGGGGGAGGAAGGGAGGGAAGGAGAGTGATTTTTTTGAGGGAAAAAAAAAGAAAGTTTGATACAAATTGTCGTAGTTCATTGATTTCGTTGAAATCTATCAAACTACTATTTTTTTTTTGTTCTGAAAGAAAAACTCTCGACATTTTCTTTTCGAGATATCGTTTTTCACGATTTGATACTTTAAATTATAATAATAATAATAATAATAATAATAATAATAATAATAACAAGAAATAAATTTATTTACTAACAAATGATAATTAAAAATTTTACCGCCGTAGAAAAAAAAAAAAATTAAGATTATCACGGTTTTCATTTTTTTTTTTTTTTTAAATTTTCCATTCCGTCCTCTGCCACGACGTTTTGGCACACGAAAAAAAAAGATAGAAAAGAAAAAACATAAATTCGTTGGAGGATCGTGATTTTAGGTAGACCACCCATGAGTAAAGTGAATTATTTTAAGGTTTAAACAGTCACACTTTAACTCTTCAATAAATTATAAAACCAACCAAATTGTTGATATCATTTAATCCTCTTGTAACAAAGGGCGTTTCTTATTCTCGTATACCGCGTGTGTACGCATGCACGCACACGAATATTAAATCTTTTTTCTATCCCGCCATTATTACCAAAAAAAAAAAAAAAAAAAAAACCACAAACGAAAAAAGAAGAAGAAGAAGAACCGACCGACCGACCGACGACTGCTACTTGTTGACAACTTTTTTTTCCATTTTTTATTTATTTATTTATTTAATAATCGTGGCAATAATTTATTTATTTTGGAAAAAAATCGTTCGCCATTTTTTTTTCTTTCTTATCGCAACGGTAATTTAATCGTGTAAGTAGTATATTACAAAAAAAAAAATTAAATTTTTTATTATCTCCAGCAACCAGAAATTTTTTTTTTTTAAGGAAATGTCAAAAATTAAAAACAATGACAGGTAGATAATTATCCAAAAAAAAAAAATTGTTATTAATGTGTAATTTTAGATTCTCCATGATATGAAATCAAAAAAAAAATTTTTAAATATCCTGGAGAAAAAAAAAAAAAAATCAACATGTGATGATCACTCGGACGTAACAGGAAAAAAAAAACATACAAAAAACAATCACAAATTAATTGAAATAATAATAATAATTGTGCGAGTTTTAATATAAAAAGAGGTAAAACAAAATCTACAAACGAATAAACCACAAACAAGGAATTCTCGTTACTTGTTTTTTTCCTAATAATAATAATAATAATAATCGGATTTACCCTTCGTTGAAAAAGGACAGAAGAAGAAGAAGAAAAAAAATTAATTATTACGTAATAAGGTCATCAAGAATCAGGATTTTGCGTTGCGATTTTGTTTTTTTTCCAGTTCGTCGTCGACATCGTCGTTTTTTTTTTTGGAACGTTTTATCTAATAATAGGGCAGAACGAAAATAATAATAATAATAATAATAATTTTAAGTTTTCGATTGTGAAAAAAATAATAGAAAAAAAAAAAATAGAAATAGATGAAAACTGATTGGCCCAGGGTAAAATTATTTTTTATACCACCTGGTATTTCTACCACAAGTTTTTATTTTTTTAATTTATGTTTTTCATCCCCCTTTTTTTTTCTTCTTTCTTTCCAGTCTCTCTCTCTCTCTCTCTTTCTATCCAACTTTTAATTACAAAAAAAAAAAAAAAAAGAAACAGCAATCAGTTGGCTGACCCAAACTAAATTTAATTTAATTCGAGCAAATAAACAATCGAACAAAAAAAAATTTTTTTTTTTTTATTAATTTATATGTTTGAAATGTGTTTTGTTTTGTTTTATTCGAAATGCATTCATTTTTTCACCTGTTTTTTGTTTGTACGAAAGGTTCACAATCCGATAAAAACCCCCTCTTCCCTCCAAAAAAAAAAAAAAAAAATGAAGTAGAAATAAAAAAAACGCGCGGCGATTGAACGACGAGGGAAAAATGATGCCAGTCAATTTTTCCAAAAAGTTTTTTTTTTTTTTTTCCTTCTGCTAAAGCCTATAATTCGTAATTGGCATTCGACCTAAAACGTTTTTAAAGGTCATCATTATTATTATTATCATCATCATCATCATTGATTTTTTTTTTTTAATAAAATAATTTAATTAGAAATCGAAGAGCAAAACTTTTAATTACTTTTTTTTTTCCTTCTTATTATTTTTTTTTTTAATTTTTTTTTCGAATTAATAAAATCAGATCAAACATTAATGATATTAATAATAGTTATATTAATAAGAATAATAATAATAATAATGATAATAATAATAAGTTATTATATCGAAAATTTAATTTATTATTTTATTTTTTATGAGCGATTCAAACTTTTTAAATTAATTTTTTCCTGTCCTCCATTCGTTTCCCATTCGTTTATTCTTCTTCTCCCTCGCCCTCCCCCTGTTTTCCTCCCCTTCCTATTCCTCCTCCTTACCCGCACACCCTCTTCCGACAACAGTCACCGCCGCAACCACCTTCCGAAAAACATCACGTTTTGAATAAATTTCTTTTTTTTTTAGTTTTTCTTTCAGTCAGGGGATTCCCCCCCAATTTTGAAAACAAAGTGGGAAAAAGAAGGAACATTGGGGTTAGGGAAAATGGTGGGTGGTTATGGGGGTAAATGGAAAAAAGAAGAATGGATGGAATGCTGAGGGAAAGAGAGAGAGAAAGAAAGAAGTTATTTTTTTCAAAATAAATAAATATGTACGTATGTTACGTAAATGCATATATATATATATATATATAAACACAATTTAATTTTCCATAAGGAGAAACCGATGGAAATCTCTTAGAATTTTCCATCACTGTGGAAAATCCTCCTAATTTTCTTTCGAATCATAAAATAAAAAAAAAAAAAATTGGTTTCGTGTCTGATGTATGAGTTTTTATCACGCAAATGTTTCAAGGAAACTGGGCCGCGGAAAAAAAAAACTTTCAAAAAAAAAAAAATTGAAAATAAAACCTGTGAGAACGTGTGATTACAGCCGGAAATTTGATTTCCCTATTTCCCCCCCCCCATTTTTTTTTTTGATAACATGCTTGTTTTTTAAAGAGTCCACAACCACCATCATCTTTCATTCACACCCCCTCGGAAAATTTTTTTTATTTTCCCACCACCACCACCAACCCGACAATTTTTTTGTTTCTATACATTAGAAACATACAAACAAACAAACACACTTTAAAACTTTTCAAACATTGAATTTTTTTTTAAAAAAAAGACACGTC
>NW_002987253.1:111123-121337 GCF_000006295.1 Pediculus humanus corporis | reverse complement strand
TTTTTCTTTCCTTTTTTTCCTCTTTCCCTTAACGAAACTAAAAAAAAAAAGTTTTTTTTTTTTTTTTTAATATGGATTCTATCATTTTATATACGCCTTTCAAAGTCACGAATCGTGACGTTGTTGTTGTTGTTGTTGAATCTCTGCCTTCTTTAAACCTAATTTTTGTTACCGCCCAGATATTTTAACATTTACTTATTGATCACAATTTAGTTACGTTTCATTATTCTTGTTATAAATGGTTCCCTTTTCTTCTTATTTTTTATTAAAAAAAAAAAAAAAACGGATATACAAAATTTTACCTACGTATCGAACAATAATAATAATAATAATAATAATAATAATAATAATAATAATAATAATAATAATAATAATTTAAATTTAAAATCATAACAAATAAAAAAAAAAAAAAAGAAAAATTTATTTGACGTAATTGAATTTTATTACGTGTTCAAATAAATATTATTTAATAATAATAATAATAATTTTTTTCGGTAATAATTACGGGTATTTTTTTTTGTATGGATTAATAACGATTCCGACCGATCGACCGACACCTGTATCGTCGAAGCAGACGATACGAATGTTGTTGTTGTTGCTTAAATAATAAACGAAACGTTTTTTTTTTTCTAGATTAAAAAATTTTTTATGTTTCAGCGTTCGAAATGATATCTTTGCCCTTCGTTAGGAACCTCAAACCTTTTTTTTTGGTTTTAAGAAAGGATGATGTCGGCGCCGAAAGAAACAGGCACAACCTTAAAACTTTTAAAAACCAATGATATTTTTTTTTTCAACCCCAAAAGTTATTCGAATACCAACCAACCTTTAAAGGTATGTAATTAAGTTGTAGCTATCAAAAATTATTTTGGTGATGGAAACAAAAAAAGAGAGAGAGAGAAGGGGGGAAAAGATTTGGAGGAAAGGTAGAGAGGAGTGTGGAGATTCGAAAGAAATGTGATAGATTGTAAAATATTTTTCGACAACAACAACAAAAATTATTTTTCAAACGCTTACAGCGGATCGGTCAAATAATTTGTTACCAACAAAAAAAAAAAAAAAAAAAAAAAAAAACAAAATCGTTCGGTTAATAATGACTTGTATCCATATTATTATTATTATCATTTATAAAAAAAAAATTATTAATGAATTTCAATTATTTTATTTTTTTGATAGTTGCGAAGAAAAAAAGAGAGAGAGAGAGAAACAGCCACGAACCGACTCAGAAACTTATTTTTTAAATGCCTTTTTTTTATTTTCGCCGAACCTACTCGCGTTATGTAAAATAAAAAAAAAAATAATAATAATAGTAATGATGATGATGATAATGATAATAATAAAAGCGGTTTATAGAAAAGGATTGGGTATTAAAAGAGAGAAAAAAAAATCAATGAAAAATGTTTGCCGTCAAAAAAACTCATGGGCATTTTACATTTTAATAAATAGATTCTAGAAAAACTTACATGAAAAAAAAAAAAAAAATTTTTTTTATTTTTTAAAACGCGTATATAATTCGATTTGGTTGCATACGCCATTTTTTTTTTTTTTTATAATAACAGCAGACGAAATTTTGATTAATCATTTAGGTTTTCGGTTGATTAGATACGTTTAGGGTGGTGATGGTGGTGGTAGAGACCTGATTGGAAGGTTTTCTGGCATTTTTTTCAAGGGTTTTATTCGTTTGAATCGATGCCGCCACCACCACCACCGCCATCACCAACCCTTGTTTTTTTTCTTATTATTATTATTATTATTTATTCATATTTTTGTGTGTCGCGATTCGTAATTAAAATTTACATACATTTACGCAAAAGTGTAACGCAATTTTTTTCTTTTTTTTTAATGCATAACAATAGTCGCTGGAATAATTTTTAGGAACGCAACCATCTGCTTGGAAAAAGAAAAACCTGATTCGAAACGTTTTGAATCTTTTTAAACAAAAGGTTCAAAGGAAATTTGCACTGTTATTATTATTATTATTATCATCATTGTATGATTTTTTTTTCTTTTTTTTTTTATTCATTAAAAAATTTATTTTACCTGCCAAGAAGTGACCTAATAATACGAATTATGTATGTATACATATATATATTTTTTTTTGTGGAGTCGAATTTAAAGAGAGAGAGAGAGAGACGTGAACATCGTTTTAAAAATACGAGGGGGTCACTAATTCAAAAGTCGTCCGAAGTCATAAATCCATCAAACCTTTCATTCCTTTTTTTTCAACCTTGAAGTTAAAAAAAAAAAAAAAAAAAAAAAAAAAACCTCCTCAAAATTCAGGTAGATTTCTTTTATGTAATATTAGGCAATGAGAAATTTTTTTTTTTTTTTTAACTTTTTGGATCATCATGGAAGGTCTCTATTTTATTATTATCATCATCATTATTATTATTTCATTTTTTTTTTTGAGGGAAAAAAAGGACAAGACAACTTCTTTTACACAAGATTGACTTTTCAGCTGTTGTTGAAAAACAAAAAAAATAAAAGAAAGAATTTTTTTAAAAACGGATTCAAGGTGATTTTTCATTGTTATATTTACACTTTTTTTTATTATTTACAATAGAAACAGACAGAGAACATGTCGTGGAAAAAGAACGTGGTAAAAGATTTAAAATAACGACTTTATTACATTTTAAATCGGCAATGAATGGTGAAAGTGAAAATGAAAAAAAAAAAAAAAACAACAACAACAACTTAAATGCAATTTTTTTCGTTTGCGCAAGACAAACAAATTTTTAAATAAATCAGGGGATAAAATAAAATGAATTTTTTTTTTAATTTTAATTTTAAAAAAAGAAATCAACAACCACAACAACAACAACAACCGATCGATTCCGGTATTAAAATAAATTTTTTTTTTTGCTCCCTATTTTAACGTGTTCCGAATCCGCCATGATGGCAACCGTCAAAACAAACTTTACAATTTCACTACTCGTTTGCGCACATTTTTTTAATTATTTTTCTATAATTATCATCATTATCATCATTATCGTCATCATCATCATCATCATCATCAAACTTTTATTTATCAAAAAAAAAAGTATTTTCGTACGCAAACAAATTCCGTCTCTCGAAACATTTTCACATTTCATATGTAAAAAAAAAAAGAAAACAGCAGAAGACAAAAAAAAAAAGCAAAAGAATTTCGGAAAGACCATTCTCATTATTATCATTATTATTATCACATG
Organism: Pediculus humanus corporis; assembly: GCF_000006295.1. NCBI lineage: Eukaryota > Metazoa > Arthropoda > Insecta > Psocodea > Pediculidae > Pediculus > Pediculus humanus. The sequence goes on along the minus strand of NW_002987253.1, from coordinate 118,152 downwards.
GTTTTTCTTTATGGAATCGCGTGGGTACGTTAAAATAATATTCAAATATTCATTTAAGGGCCCGGTATTAATATACCTGTCAAAATTTAGTCCGAATAAATTTTTTTTTCTCACGTTTTCAAAAAAAAAAAAAAAGTCGGAAAATTCTGGAATATTGTTTTTTTTTTTGATGTTGTGAGCTGGAATTAATTACCCGGTAAGGTATAACATTGAATTATTTTATTAATGATAATAATAATAATAAAGTAAGGGCGTTCGTATATATATAAATGTATTCATAAAAAAAAAAAAAACAAAAAAAACAAAAATTTGAAATTGACAAATATACTATATAATCCGATGGTAATTTTTTTTTTTTTTGTAATTAATTATAGTTATAAGTAATTTATAGCCGAAGGCTTAACGATCAATCTTTAGTAAAAAAAAATTTTCTCTTCTTCTTATTCTTCTTCCACTTTTTTTTTTTTATTTCAAATAAATAGAAAGTTCCAACGAGTAAGAGAGAGAGAGAGAAAGAGAGAGACAAACAAAAAAAAAATTATTAGTAATAATTCGAAACGATTCGATCGTTTTAATTTTTTTTTTATAGTTTAAAAAGAAATGATAAAGAAAATTATTTTCACGCGAGCTAATTTTTTATAGCGCTATATTTAATTCGCTATATAAAACGATCGATTTTCGAAAAGTTTATAAACGGAAATGCCACAAAAAAAATTTTTTTATTCTATATTTCGAATTTTTCCATGTCCGGAATTTGTTCCTACTTTTTATAGCGTTTAAAATAATTAATAACAAGCCGCTATAATTTTATAGTGATGTTTATACGATAATAATGATAATCATTATAATTATTAAGGTTTAATAAAATAATAATAATAATAATAATTTTTCGAGCTTTGTAAAAATTGATGAGTTATCATTTTAAAATTTATTATAACGCTTTCGTGCTGAGATTCGGTTTTTTTTTTTTCTTTTTTGTTGTTCGGCCATTTTTTTTTCTTCTTCTTTTTAAACTACTCCTACTTCTTGCAACAATATCAATCTTTTGGTAAAAACGTCAAAATCAAAAAAAAATTTTTTACACCCACCACCGAAAAAAGAAGAAAAAACTTCTATCGACCCGAAGGTCGGAAACTATTTAATTAATCTCATTCATTTTTTTTTTGTTTTTCGAAGAAGAAAAAACGAAAAAAACGAAAAAAAGTTCTCCATTTCCAGAAAAAAAAGGTGCGCCATTTTTTTTTTGTTCCTCCACTTCTTCTTCTTCTTCTTCTACCTATGGTTTACCTGTTCGCGACGGTTATGTACCCGTTTTTTTGTAATTTTTACTTATATACGCGTAAATATATGTAACTCTCTGCAATTGTTATTAAAAAAAAAAAGGTAAGAGAACGAATTTACGAGTCGAAACTTGCACGCACTCACGCACTCACACACACTCACACGCACATATTATTGCAAATCCTAATTTTTTTTTTTTTATTTTTACGTAAAAAAACTAAAAAAAAAAAAGTTGAAAAAGTCGATTACCTTGACGTACCTTTCCTGTACAACATTTTTTCTCTCTCTCTCTCTTTTCTTTCTTTCTCTCACAAAATTTAACGTATCGTTTTTATATAACGTTAAATTAGAAATAAAAAATAAAAACTTTCTACTTTTACGTCTTCCAAGTCTGATAACACGATTTTTTTGTTTTAAAAAAAACCAATCGCCAAAATACCTTTAAGCAAATTTTTCAAGTAATTTTTTTCCTTTTTTTTCCTTATTTTTGTGTTTCAGCGGTACCGACATTTCGGTTATAAAAAAAAACAGTTTTGTTTCGTTAGAAGACATTCATCTCATTAATTCATTCCCGTCGTAAATTTTTCGGTAAAAAAAAAAACAAAAAATTTAATTTTACCGTCGCAAAAAATGTTTTTACGTCGTCGTAGTCGTCGCCGCCACAATCGTGGGCTCACAAAGTTAACTAATTTTGTTTTTTTTTTTTTTTTTTTTTTTTATCTTGAAGCAAAATTTAACAGAAAAGAGGTGTGAAATCGTTTTAAAACGCACGAAACGAAAAAAAAATTGTTTAAATAAAAAAAAAAAAAATATGTAAAATTATTATTAATGTTAAATTTGATAAAAATCGAATGAAAAAAAAAACAACTGAAACGTTAAACAAACTTTTTTTTTTTTTTTTTTGTAAATAGCTTCGAGTTAATTCACATAAAATTTTCATATGATTTTTTTTTATTTTTAATAATTTTTAAACAATAAATTATTATTGGCGTCTGCTTTTAAATAAATAAAAAATAAAATAAAATAATTTTTCCTCCACGTTTCGATCAAAACAAATAAAAAATTTTTTTTTTTTTAATAAATAATTATTTAATATTAATAAATATAATTAATTCTCACGCGGGTAATCATTTACATAAAAAAAACATTCGATATTTTCCCTTTTTTTTACCGGAAGTTGTTATTAAATATTATTATTATTAAGTAACGATAACGCTTATCGATAATTGTTTTACAAATCTACAATAAATTTTCCCTCTCTCCCCCCCCAAAAAAAACAAAACAACCACAGATTTAATTTTTTCTTCTTTTCTTCCAGATTGATTATCCAAAAAAAAAAAAAAATCGGGAGACAAGAAGTAGAAGAAGAAGAAGATAAGGAGAAACCGTTTCTCTCTCTCTCTTTCTTTAAAAAAAAAAAAAAAAACAACAACAGCAACAGCTACAACAACAATCTTTAATCATTAAAGAAAACAACAGAAAACTTATTCTTATATAATGGCGGCAAAAAAAAAATTTCAACGGTTATAATAAATCTAAAAAAAATTAATGATTTATCGATTTTTAATTGGAAACTTATTGTTCACATGTAAATTTATGTGTTACGTAATTAATAAATGAGTGTGAGTGTGAGAGAGACGAGTAATAAATTAAAATTATTATTTAATAAATAAATAAAAAAACTTATTCAAATTTTTATTACACGTGAAATCAGATGCGATTCGAAAAACCTGAAATGGCACCCAAAAAAACACACAAAATGTTTTTTTTTTTATTATTATTACTAAGGTCAAACCGCGTTTTCAAAATTTATTATATTTAGTAGCAATTATTACCCGTAATTATTATAAAAGGCGTGATCTTTGTTCCTTTACATTCGACAGGCTTTAAAATATAATTTTTTTTTTTTTTGCATTGGCCAATCCCTTTGGCCCGCTCGCCATTTTTATTTCGAATAGTTTTTCTACTTTTTTTTTTGGGCTCGACTACCACCGATAATTTTTGTCAAAATTTTTTATCACGACCACCACTTAACTGTCAACTTATTCTTTTTATTATAATAATAATAATAATTTCTGTTAGTCTTATTGTTAATCTCACGTGATTTTTTAAACGAACGCATCAAAATTATTATTATTATCGTCACAACGTTTGTTTTGTTTTACACCGGATATAATTTATTACTTTTTTTTAAATTAATTAATTTTTTATAGACTATATAATATAGATTTTTTTACTTTTTTATATATATAAGAAACGTTTGATAAAAGTGTCGAAATTGATTAATAATAATAATAATAATAAATTACCTTACGATTCCTTTTTCCCTCGACAAAAAAAAAATAACGTCGTTGATAAATAAATTTTTTCTTACCTGAAAAAAAAAAACAAGAAAAAAAAATGTTAATTAGAAATAATTAAAATTAAAAACAATTTCCCTCTCCCCCCTCCCTTCTTCTTTCGACTAACTGGACCAATATCTATCTGTTGATGTGAAAATATTATCAGTTAATCTTACATCCTCACCAAAACAAACAAACAAAAGCACACAAACATAAAAAAGTAGTCGGATGTTGGCAATTACAATAAGAGATACATTTCAAATTTTTTTTTTATGCTGATGTAAAAGATTAATAATAATAATAATAATAATAATAACAAAAAAAAGGAAAAGAAAAAACGGATGCTGGAACGAAATGGAGCCATGAGAAAAAAAAAACCGACGAGATATGAGATAATCAAAAATTTTTTTTTGTCCTTTCCGTCATCAACTCATTCAAAAAAAAATTCGTAATTGGTTTGTTTTAGTAAATAAAATAATAATAATTATTATTATTAGGTTGGCAGCTCTGATATTTAAAAAAAATAAATAAATAAAAGAAAATGAAAACGAGATGAGGACGTAAAAACTTTTTAATATTAATTTAATTAAAAAAAAAAAAGTATTGAGAAATTATCGTGGCGAAATTTAACTTGTTGTCGCGTCGAACGTGTAAATGACAAAACATCACCATAAACGAAATAATAATAATAATAATAATAATAATAATAATAATAATAATAATAATAATAATAATAATATGATGATGATGATAATGATGATGATAATGACATTATTTAAATCCATTTAAATTTACTACCCACGATTTTTTTTTTTTTCTCTTCAGATTATCCGATTTATGATGATGTCTTACAAGTTCCTCAACCTGGTTGGTTAATTTCTTTCCTTCTTTCTTATTTTCTTTTTTCATTATTGGTTGTTCTTGTTGTTGTTGTTTTTGTCATTTTGTCTTATCAGAAATGACCAATAAATATTTATTTTGCAATAACCGGAGAAAAATTGTAGAAATTTAAAAAAAAAAAATAACGTTCAAGGGCTAAACAAACATCAGACATTTAAAAAAAAAACCAACGGTTCTTTTTTTTTTGTAAAATTTAAATTAAACATGGAAAATGTTTTAAAATGTCGACACATTTTTATATTAAAATCAGGTTTGAATTGAAAATTTTTTTTTTACACGTTCAATCATTACGACAAACATTAATTAAAACAAAAACGTGTGAAAAAAACACAAAAACAAAAACAAAAAAACGAGATTTTGCAATATTCGAAAGCTCTCTCTTCTCTCTCTCTCTTTTTTTTAATTTTTTTTGTGTGTAGCCCTCCCGAACATATTTTTTCGTCAACTTCCTTCTTCTCCACTATTTTTCAATCTGCACTTACGCCATTTTTTTTTTTTATTATGACGTTGCAAAATATGATCCGCAATCAAATTTTGGTAATGCATTTGAAAAAAATTTGTTTCGTTCTTTTATTGTTATTTTAATTTCGTTTATTAAAGAATGTCAAAACTGTACAAACGCGACAAACAACTTGGACAAAAACTTGGATTAAAATATTATTAATTATAAGATTCATCAGTGGTAAATCATTAAGATTTTTTTTTAACATTTGTTTTTTTTTTTTTTTTCTCCCCAATTATTTATTCTACGATCGACGTGGCTGCGCACGTTACGTCAAACTGTCGCCATTTTATAATTTTTCTACAAAAAAATTATCAATTTTATAATCGTTTCGAAAAAGCGAAATAGATGAAATTTTTAGTTCGTTAAGGGAAAAAATTTTTTTTTTCATTTCTTTTATAACAACGAAACGTCTGTTGTTAATAATTGTGGGAAAATCTCGTTTTATCTGGAGAAAAAACAACAACAACGAAAGAGGAAACGAAATGAAAACAAAAAAAAAAAAATTTATCGTGGCAACAAACAAAAGGTGAAAAGTTAAATATTATCTTGATGATTCGGTCATCAGTAGTAACGTTTTCGAAAAACTTTAATAAATCATTAATTCTCTTTTCTAGAGGAAAAAAAAAAAAACAACTCATGTTAATTGTAGTGCACGAAGAAAAAAAAAAAAATACGCAGATGAGAACAACTGGAAAAACAAAAAACTCTAACGAAGTACCTGAAATTTAATTTCATTTAATTTTTGGAATTTTCCAGAAATTCATTTATCAGTTACAAATATGGTCAAATGTCGGGCGAATTTTTTTTTTTGATTTTTAAATTAAAAAAAAAAATTTGACCGGATCGTTTAAGGTACGACAAACGAGAAAAAAAAATTTTTTAATTAAAATTTTTTAAAATTGAAAAAAAAAAAAAAAAAAAAAAAACTTTTTGGTAAATTTTTTTTGCCTTAAGGTATGAATAAGAAAAAATCTTTTTCCAGTAACGGTCAAATTTTTTTTTTTTTTTTTTAAACTCAGGTTGTGTTTAATCAAGGTCGTTTATTTGAATATCTCAATGTCGAAATTTACATGTCGTCACACGAGAAAAGAAAAAAAATTGATTTATTTCGTTAAAATCGTAATCGTTGTTACCAACCGATCGAATTCCAAAAAAAAAAAAAAAAAAACAAACGGAAAAATTCAAAATACCAACCTTACCCCCTCAACAACGAAAACACGTAATAACAAATTAAAACAATTATAAAACAAGGTACGATACATGACCGATAAGAAAATTAATAATAATAATAAAAATTAATTCAGTACCTTAATCATTAAAATTTTTTTTTTCCTTTTTCTCTCGGTTTGATGTTTGTAAAGTTTTTATATTTATCAAATCGATGTGATAACGATGACGATGATGATTATTACGATAATTACAAGCAGAAGAAAAAGAAAATATCGAAACGAAACAGCGTGAAAATAAAAAAAACTAAATTATTAAAAACAATTTACGTTTTTTTTTTTCTTTTTAATTAACGTACGCGATAAAAAAACAAAAAAAGAAAAAAAAGAAAAATTAACGGGATTTTATCAGACGAGTACACCTGCACTCCATTCGAGAAAACGCACGCACCACAACTGAAATCATCCGCCATACTTACCATCTAAACTTCCATGTGCAATAAACTTTTTTTTTATTTAAATTGACAGTTTTTAACATTGAAAACTTATATAAAACCCAATTCATTTTACGATTAAATGTTTTTGTTTTGATTTTGTTAAATGACTTTATTTATTGTTTTGCATTTGCTATAAATCACACGTCTTCTTACGATTCTCTATTCAATTTTGTGTTTAACCGTTTTTTCGTTTCTTGTTTTTCTTTTCTTTTTAACGTTACATATGTCATGTTCTAAATTTGAATTTTTTTCGGATAAAATTTAATTTTAATTTTTATTCAAACATGGAGGTAATTTTGATTTTTAAAAGGTTGTGATCGATCGATCGATCGATACCT
>NW_002987253.1:102216-110939 GCF_000006295.1 Pediculus humanus corporis | reverse complement strand
AGAGTAAAAAAAAAAATCCTCTCTATATTTCTATTTTTTCTTTCTTCTTCCTTCTTTTACTTTTTTTTTACGTCTTTATTTTATTATGAAGAATAAAAAAACAAACAGAAAGGCCTCTTTATTTAAATATCACGACGCATGTCACGAAAAAAAAAAAAAATTTCAAAACAACCGAAAAAATTAAACGAAATCGATTTTATATTAAATTCACCCAAGTTGGTAGCTGGCCTGTGTTAAATTTTTGGTAGTAGTACTTTGGTAAATATTCGGGCGTTATATTAATAATAATAATAATTTAAGAGACTTTGGCAATCCGATTTTAAAAAAAATTCGACGGAAGGCGTTATTTCGGTGTCTTTACCAAAAAAAAAATAATAATAATAATAAAAAAAATAATGTTAACCACACCTGCTCTATTATAAATGTAAATAAAAATAGGTAATAAATTGTTTGCAAGAGTCGACTTCTTTTTATGGTTTGTGCCTAGAGGAAGTTGAAAATGTTGCGCATCTTGGTTTTTTTTTTTTTTTTATTATTAAACTTGCAACTTGGAAATTTTTTTTCTAAAAATTTTGGGCCCCGATGGGGAGACTCGTTTTTTTTTTGATATTCAACTATTTTTCGGACAGTTTTTTTTGTTTTTTCTATGATTTTTTTTTAATAAATTCAATAATATATCTTGCCGACAAATTTTTTTTTTTTTTAAGGACTCGTTTAGATATTTTGTTTCGTCGACTTTCGATACCATCGATCGTGATTTGGATTGATAAAAGATTAAATTGTTGTTGTTGTTTTTTCAAAAAGTGATTTTTTTTTTTTTTTTAACTTACGCAATTTCAAAACTCGAAATTAATGGATTGCTTTTTTTTTTAAATGAGTCGGCCTCTTTTTGTTTATCGACGTATTTTACGAAAATTAAAAATGCCTGAAATTTAAAAGACTAATAAAAAAAAAAAATTATCTAGAAAATTTCGTTGAGAAGTAAAAAAAAAAAAAAAACAACGACGTGGAATTTTCACTCTTCCGGTAAATAAAATCGCGTCGGTAAATTTATTTAGAAAAAAATTTTTTTTTTTTGTTTTTGATTTCTCATTTTTATCGCGAGTAAATTTTGATATGAAAATTTTCAACTTCTAAAAGAAAATATAAATTAAAAGTTATGAAAAAGAGAAAAAAAAGTAAAAAAAAAATCCGTCTGCCATTTTACCGTTTGGAAAAACTTTTTTTTTACAGAGCGACATCTGTAAGAAAAGCGTGAAATTAAAGAAAAAAAAACGTTAGGGAAAAAATAAAAGAAATTTTAAGTTGACCTTACGAAGCAATAGAAAATCTAACGGAAAAATAGATCATGTAACAACAATAAAGAGTTCATTGTAGTTTAAAGAATGACTGCTAGATGGCAATAAAACGATTCTTATCGGGAAAGTCATACTATGTATTTATATACGTATATATTATATATTATATATGTGTGAAATCGGAAACGAGAGTTTTTATCATCACCGTAATTAAACAATTCATTATAATTATTATTATTATTATTCCTACGAATTTTTTTTTCCGCTAATTAATTAGTCGCGAAAGATGCAATTTAATTAATTTTTACAAAAAAGCCAAATTACCTTTTTTTTTTTTAATAAAAATTATTATAATTTTTAATTTTCCTTAACAAAAAAAAAAAAAAATTGAATTTGTTTCAACGAAGAAATTAATTTAAATTTTTTTTTTTTGTTCGAAAATCGTAAGACCAATGTTATAACAACAACCAAACCGTGAAAAAAAAAATTACAATTTAAAATATTTAATTACGATCATTAAAAAACATTCAAAAACAAACAAAAGAAAAGAAAAGAAAAAAAAAGAAAATTTATAAACTTTTCTTTTTTTTTTTTAAATTTAAATCTTCGAGATGGATAAATTTCACGTGACAATTCTTAAATCAATGAGAAATGGGATAGAGGCCATTTTGGATGCTGAGTTATTGAACGTGGAAAACTTTTTTTTTTTTTTTTGCCAAAATGTCGTCTGCATTGACATCCCAAAATTTTTTTTTTTTTCCTTCATCATTTTTTTTTTTTTTTTTTTTTTTAAACAGAAAACAAATTAAAATATTTGAGAAATTTATTATTTACTTCTCCGGGGTTCGAACCGTTCGACTACAAAACAAACACGTTCTTTCCCACGGGGGGACAAAACAAACAAACAAACAAACGCCTCGTAAGAAAAAAAAATATCGAAAGAATAAAAAAAAAACGAGTTTGAAAATTTAAAATTTGACCGGAAGGTGAAAAAAAAAATTAATTATTTCCATAACATTACCATTATTATTATTATGACTTCGATTAATTAACCTAATGTTTAAATAATTAACCGAAAACAAAAATTATTAATAATAAAAATAAAAAAACACGTGCGTGTAGTCATTATTGACATAATCGCACGTGTTTAATAGGTGATAAATTCCTTAACTATTAACATATATATACATATAAAGTTTCCCCCACTGACCCACATTTTAAATTCATAATAAATTGATGGTGATAATAATAATAATGATAATAATAATAATAAAAGCGAACCAAAACAAATCGTTAAAACGAAAATAAAAATTTTATTTATTTATTCACCTTTTTATCTTGCAATCAAAACAACTCATTTGATGTTTTTCAATGAGTCGTTTAAATGACCATAAAATAAATTTAAAAACTCATAAAATGAAATCGAGAAAGTGCGAGAGAGATAGATAGATAGAGAGAAACAGAGAGAGAGAGAGAGAGAGAGAGATATTAAAGAGGCGGAAGTTTCACTTGCTGGAGAAACAACAACAACAACGCGAGCGAGCGAGCGAGCGAGTGAGTGAGAGGGAGAGAGAGAGAGAGAGAGAGAGATAGAGAGAGCGTGACTTTTTTTTTTTGTAATTTTATATATATATCCCCCTGGCGGAGAATCCGTGAATTTTTTTTCCTTTTTTCTCCCTAAATTTCCTTCCTGCGTTCTCATTGGTTGATTTTGTTTTTCTTTTTTTTTTCATCCATTCTTCGGGTTTGAAAAACTTCCGCTTGGCGCGAACGTGTCGGAATTTAAATTTCTCACCAAATATTTTATTTTATTTTTTTTGTTATTTATTTTCCTTTTTTCATTTTTTTTATTTTTTTTAGCGAGCGACGATCGAAAGTTGCAAAAAAAAAGTAATAAAATAATAATAACGATGATGATGATGATGATAATGATATTAATAGGATTTTTTATTTATGCGTTGTTCCTTTTGAAAATATCGACCGCGAAAAGAAAAAAAGCTTAAAAAAAAAGGCAAAAAAAAAAAAAATTTCTGGCAAGGCAAACATGAAATTTTTTTTTAATATTTTTTTTACTTTGCTTTGCTTTTACTTCTGGTTTAAATGTTACCATTGCGGCCTAAAAATAAATTTTAAGATCTGAAATAAATTAAATCGGCCGCAAGTATAAAAAAAAAACAAAAAAAAATTTGCCACCGTCTGGAATTTTTGTGGCTTTTTTTTTCTTTTTTTTGTCTGCTTCTAAAATTTTTGGTTAATTATTTATTCAAATATGAAATGATAATAAAAAAAAAAACAACAACTACACGTCGACCTTTTTCTTTTCCACCTCCCACTCCCCCCCCAAAAAAAGAATGTTTAAGTCAGCCGTCATAAAACGACAGAAGAAAATATACGTGCTGCTGCGTAAAATAATTTTAAATTATCGATTTCATACATTTTGCGTTAAAATTACAATGACAAAAAAAATGAAAACAACTGGAAAATGGCAGCGGCATAATCGGCGACGGCGTCAACGACGACAACAACAACAACAACAACAATGACGACATCGACAAAAAAATTTTTCAACTTCATTTTACCGAAAAATGTAATTATTTCTAAACGATAAACCGTTTCGTTTTTCTTTTTTTTTATTTTATTTTTATTTCGATTTTTTTTTTTTTTTAAAAACTTTCAAAAACAACAAAATAAACAAAAGCTTAAAAGCTCATGATGTTCATTCATTTATCTCCCTTTTTAACCCTAGGCCGCCGAAAAAAACAAAAAAAAAAAATTTTAACGTAACTTCCCAGCTGAAGAATTTTTCTGTCGGTTCAATGATTCAAATAAAAATTATTTTGATTTATTCAAACGTGACGACGACGATGATGATGATCACGATGACGACGATCACGATCACGATGACCCAATTTTTAATTTTTTTATTGTCAAAAAAAAAAATCCTACAAAAAAAACTGTTTCGTCATCGTCATTATTATTATTATTATGGATATTGCGCGAAACGCACGAACGTTATGTCACCGCATAAACAAAAACCGGAAATCCGTTGATACTTTTGCCAATTTCCCCCTCTCATTTTTATTAAACCGCGAAAAAAAAATTTTTCTTTTGTTTTCAAAGAACCTGAAGAATCTCCCCTCCCCCCAAAAAAAACCCGGGGGGGAGGTATTATGCAAACAAAAAAGTAAAATTATAAAACTAACTTTTTTTTTTATACGTCACGTTTTACTCCCGAGGTGTTGTACCTGACTTTGGAGATGATGATGATGATGATGATGAAGAGAGTCAAGAATTTTAGGTATTCAACATGAATAGTGGAATTAAAAATTCGCAGAGTGAATGTAACAATGTGAAAAACAAATGGCGGTTCCTACCGAACGAGAAGGAATTCTAATTATACAATTGATAAAAAATTTTCTTTTTAAAAAGATTTTAACGCGCGCTAAAACTTTGATCCTCCATTTTGTCTCCTCATTTATTCTGGTACGGAAATTGTGGTGTGGTACCCGTCAAAGTTTATAAAGAAATTTTCGTAGTACTCATTCATTTATTCGTTTTTCTCATGTAATCACTTCCTAAAAATGTCTTCCGAAAGAATAATAATAATCAAAAAGAGACGAAACAACAGAAAACATTTGACGTCACGAATTCATTGCGAACGTTTTTCTTTTTTACTTTCTCTTCAGACGAAAAAAAAAAAAGAAAAGGCATTAAATTTTTATCGTTGGGTGATAAAAAATATATTTTGCATAAATCATCGAATAATATTACGAAAGACAAAGAAAGAAAAAAAAAATTTTTTTTTAACGAAAAGAAAAAAAGAAATGCAGAAATCTTCTTCCTCTTCTTTTTCATCTTCTTCATCTCCTTCATCATCAAAGTCATACATCATCCGGAAGCCATTAAAAAATAGGTGGAACATTCCAAAGACGAACAGTTTTGACGGCTTTGAAAAACGATAAATTAAGAAGTTTTGTTTCGCACACGTTTAACTTATATAATAATAAAATTGATTTATTTTCTTTTTTTCACTACTGTCACCCTGCATCATCTTAGGAGGAGATCCAATTTTTTTCGGCCCTTCCTTTATCGTGATGGCGTCTTTCTCTCTTTATCTCTCTCTCTCTCTTTTCTTTTTTAAATTTCATTTTTGTCACTTTTTTCTTTTTTTTTTTTTTCATCAAATCAATTTTTTTTTTTTCTTTTCTACGCTAGAGTGATTTATATATTTCATTTCTTTTTCCCCTTTTTTTTTTTCTTTAAAATTTCACACAAACGTTTTTTATTTCCTTTGTCGAGAGATGAAAAAAAAAAAGCAAAACGACGGGGGGAGAAGGGGGAGGGGAGAAGAAGACGAATTTAAAAAAAAAATTTTACCGTTACAATTTTTTTTAATTCGTCACGCTTTTCGTTTTTTCTTATCACTGAAACCATATTAGCCTTACATTAACGATCTAAAACGACTACATTAATTCCAAAAAAAATTTTTTTTTTTTCACATCGTCAACCGACTCGTCGCCATTTATTCATTTTCTACGTCACCATCACGACGACGAATATTAGGAAGAAGATTCCAATGAGTGACATATTAAAAAAAAAAAAAGGAAATTATTTACTCACCCGACAAAGGGAAATTCTTTCAAAATATTTACCTCGTTTCTTAAAAGTCTCTTTATCTCTCTCTCTCTTACGATAATAATAATAATTTATTTCCGATCCGGTAGCACTCACTGAAATTCTTTCACATTTACGTGGAAAGAAAAAAAAACAAGATTCGAATATTCGTGGGGGTCATCAAATAAAAATATTTACGATTAAAAAAAAAAAAAAAAAAAAAAAAAAAAACCAAAACTAAAAAAAAAGGGGTAAAAATACCAGGCGATACCACATTTTTATTATACCACCATTCTGACCAGTTAAAATAAATAAATAAGAATTAAAAAACAATAAAAATATTAAAAAAACAGGTTTTTTTTTGTTATAAGTGAGTCATTTTCGAGCAGAAGAACAAACATCCATCCTTTTCGTACCGTGCGAAAAACCCTTTGCAAAAAAACAAACGAAAGATACTTCTTCTCGTTATGATAAATGAGTTTTTTTTTTTATTTACCTTGACCCATGACCTTTTTTAAATCTGACACTTACAACCAATGAAAAGTTTAAATGTATACAAAACATTTTGCACGTTTATAACCGTTTGTTATACGCACGTACTCACACGCAAACGCGCGTATATTTTAAATTTTTTATGACTTCTTCTCCTCCCCCCTCTTTCTCCTCATCATTATCATACGTAATACTCCAGTTCGTTCTTTTATTTATTCATTCATTCAATTTTCTTTTTTTTTTCATTTAATTTAACGTTCGTACATTTCCAGTCGTTTTTATTATTTCTATTTTATTTTTTTTTTGTTTTTGGACAACTCTGGAAAAATAAACAATAAAAAGAAAAGAAATATGAACGAAATAAAATTTATAGATATAAATTTATAAATATATATATCTATAAAAATCGTAGAGTGAGAAATAAGGGTGAGACGGCGATATACAAAAAAAGAAGAGTGGAAGAAGAAGACCGGAGGTAGTACGGAGTGGATGAAAAAAGTAAGAAAAATGGAGAAAGAAAGAGAAGTGGAAAATAAGAAAAATAAACGTGGTATAAGAATAAAAAGGAGAGAGGGGAGAAAAAAAAATGCAAGTTAGCAAAAGAAAGTTTATCAAGAAAAGCTATCAAAACCCGAAATTTATGGGAAAAAAAAGAAAAATTCAAATTAAGTCGATTAATCATTTTGGATCCCTAAACGAAAAACTAATTTAGAATTCTCTCCCAGAAGAAATACAAAACTGGAGAAGAAGAAGAAAAAAAAAGTGAGAGAGAGAGAAGAAAAAAAAAAGAGAGAAAAAAAAGAAGAAAAAAAAAATTATTATTATTATTCTAAGAAGATTTATTATTTCCTTTATCTTATTTACTGGCAATATTCTTCTAAATTTATAAAAATATACAGGTTTCATCTCCAAAACGTGATAACTGTTTTCTTTTTTTTTTTTCATCTCTCTCTCTCTCCTTCTTTTTTTTTTCTCTATCTTTCTTTCTCTCTCTCACTCTTTCCTTTTCCTTTTTTTTCCATTCTTCTCTGTTCCCTATCCCATTATTTTTCTTTCAAGCCTGGAAATTTTTATTTTTACCCTCCAGTTTATTTTTTTTTTTTTGCACAACATATTTTTTATAAAGTTTAATTTCTTTTTTTTTCTTTTTTTTCTTTTCATTCTTTCTGGAAAAAATATCAACTACGATTTCCATTATTTCATCCATCCTTCCTTTCCAGTTTCCCCTTCCAGTTTTTTTTTCAAAAAAAAAAAAAATCATTATTATTTTTTAAAATAATTTATCGACCGACTCTTTCTCCACAACGAATTAACATAAAGAATAAAAATAAAATAATTTAATTCAATGAATTCCAAATTTTAGATTGATCGTTTCTTATCAGTTAGTGATAACAACATTTAATTTAATTATTAAAATTAATGACGAGTAAAATGATATAATTATAGAAGTTTAAAAAAATTTTCAAACCGACGACAACTTTTACTTTTATCATTTTATCCGAGTAAAAAAAAAAACTTAAACTCGCGTTAGAAAAATAATTTTCCAAAATTTTTTTCTTTCCAAAAATAATAAAAAATTATGGAAAAACCTGGAAAAAAATTGTCGTCTCTTCATCATTTCAAATAAATAAATAATATTTTTATTTTCGAACCTCAACCGTAATTAATTCTCGTATTATAAATTATAAAATTGACATTGAACGATCAATGTAATAAATTTTTCGACTTGTTCCAGATTAAAAAAAATTTGTTTATATTCGTTCGCTCGTTTTTTCGTTCGTTCATTCATTCATTCAATCAATCAATCATTTTTTTGATTTATGTATTTTTAATTTAAATCGATCCCGTATTTTTTTTTTATAAAAAAAAAAAAAAACGTGACGGAGAAAATAGTTGGAAAAAGTTTTAACTTTTTCCAGTCGTTTAATTACGTCACTATAAAATCCCGTTCGAAAGTGTAAACCCCCCACCCGCTCTCCCCACTGACAAAGGCGACGATTTTTACCGCTCTACGGAAAATTGAGTTAACATTTTTTAAATTTTAACCGTAATGAGATGTATTTAAAAAAAATATATAAGACTTCATTTCAAGTTAATCCATACATTTTCCGCAGGTACAAAATCTCTTTTTTTTTTGCGTTTTCATTTTCAACTTGTTTCGAGAAAATAAAAGAAAACGGATAGCATGGAAAAAGAAAGAAAAAAAAAGTATAACTACGGTAACCGAGAAAACAGGGAAACCAACAACGAGGATGAAAAAAAAAAAAAATTTTTTTTAAGTGGAAGAAGACAACCGAGTAGAAATGCAAAGACATATTA
>NW_002987253.1:60162-102103 GCF_000006295.1 Pediculus humanus corporis | reverse complement strand
TTTTTTCTTCCTTTTTTCCTTTTTTTTCTTCTTTTTTTCCTTTTTTTTTTGGAAAAAGGAAAAAACTTTTTCCGTTATAATTTTTATTAACAAAGAAAATTGCTTTGAAAATTTATTACATCCCCCCGAATTGATTTAA
The DNA here is from genome assembly GCF_000006295.1 of Pediculus humanus corporis. Lineage (NCBI taxonomy): Eukaryota > Metazoa > Arthropoda > Insecta > Psocodea > Pediculidae > Pediculus > Pediculus humanus. Next base: position 101,964 of record NW_002987253.1, on the reverse strand, counting down.
AAAATAAAAAAAAAAAAAAACTCGTGGCGGGACGTTTTCGGTTTTTTTAATGGGGAGTAAATGGAGAGGGGGTAGAAAAAAGGGGAGAAAAGGTTTTAAAAAAAATTTTTTTTAAAAAAATATTTCTTTAGGTGACTTGTAGATGTATAAACGCGTACCCCCGTTAAAAAATATGATTTAAAAAAAATTTCCGTTGCAAATGAAAACGACGTAGAAAAAAATTGTCTGTCTGCGTGTGTTTGTCTCGTTTGCCACACGTAAAACGGACCACCCAACAACCAGCTAAATTTCTACTGTGACGAACAATTTGACGAAACGAAACTAAAATATAATAATTTACGACTTGAGGTTATGATTGTGAATTTATGTGAACACATGATGTTGATGTGTGTCTTATTTGGAAACAAACAAACCGACGATTATCGAAACCTCTTTTCTGTATGTGACTTGACTTAAAACCAACAGAGAGAAAATTCACGACGAACGATTTTAAAACAATAAAATGTCATAAATCATAAACATAATAATAATCATAATCATCATCAAATCATATCAAAATTGATGTTTCTCTTTCGCCGCACGATTGACTATTATCAATGATAACAACAATAGTAGGAAAGGTAATCACGTGAACATCACGATTGATATAATAATTTTATTCGATGATATCGTGTATGACCGGATATATGCAAAACATATTATATTAAACATAAATTTTTTTTTGTTGAATCATTTCAACTTACTCGATACCTTTTTTTTTGGGGGGGGGTTATTAACAATCACGGATAACCACAATCTTTTTCGAAAACCGCGAGAAAATGCGGTTCTCTCAGATGATGGTGGTAGGTAGGTAGAAAATTATTTCAAAACAACGAATCGGTCACAAAAATCTTTGTAACGATGAGAAGATGCGAGAGAAAAAACCGGAAAAGTCAAAAAAAAAAAAAAAAACAGAATCGAATGCGGTATCGAAAAATATTTATATTTAAATTATTTTTAATTCCGTAAACATATACAATAATACGAATTTGAAATATTTCGACCACCTTCTCATACCCCTCCCCCTTTTCTCCTCTCTTTCAAAAACGAACCGAACATTTTTCAGAAAAAAAAAAAAAAAAATTATGCACAATTTATTCACCCGACAGACACCGATATTACTTTATAAAACCGCTGCAGAAAACAACTAAGCGATTGTAATTCCATTCCGCCCTTATTTTCATCCCTTAAGAATCCCATAAAAACCAAATGATGAGAAAGAGAAAAAAATTTCCCCCCCCCATTTTCCTTTCCCCTCGTTTTTTTATTTTTCCTGCATTGGAATTTTAAATAATAATAATAATATTTAATTTTAATGACGTTTAGTGTCGTAAATCAATAAAAAAAAAAAAAAAAATGATGAAAAACGATGATGATGGAAGAATGTTTGCCGCTGCCGCCAACGTTCGAACGTTAAAAACATTAAAAACACAAAATAAAAATTACGTTCGGTACAAAAAAAAGAGGAAATTAAATAATAATAATAATAATAATAATAATAATAAGGATCAACAAGTAAATCGCCTTTAACACTTGTTTTTTTTTCTTTTTTAGTTTTTCAAGTTTTCAACTGTTTTGTAAAATTATATTATTATTATTATTATTACGAGTAATTATTACGTAATTATTAAATGAATCGGAAACGGGGATGCAATGTGTGTGTTAGTTCGACGTAACAATAAAAACAAAAAATAAACGGATGTCGTCGGAAGAAAATATCGTCACTTTAAGAGAATATTCCAGAAAAAAAAAATTTGAGTTGAAAGGCGAAAGCGTAACCGGGTTTTATATAGATTCATCATCATTTTTTTCTTCTTCTTCTGATTTTGGTTCCAGTGGGTGCGCCGAAGACCCGTCACTGACACTTATTTAAAAAAAATTAATGCTAATCAGACGTATTATCGAAAACACGATCGACCCAACCGGTAATTATCATCCCCAATAGACTTCAACGTGATTTATTATAATCTCATTCGTTCTTCATCTTCTTCTTCTTTTTTTGTTTTGTTCATCCATCTTTTTCTTTGTACGTTACCACGTTTAAAAAAACTTCACATGTCAGAAAAAAAAAAAAACGAAAAACCGAAATTTTTTTTTTTTAATTTCGATGGTCCGAACGCCTCCTAGTACGTTTTTAATTAAAGTCGAACGTATTATTCCTTCATTTTTTTTTTCGTCAAAATAAACGTGAATGTTCCCTTCCTCCCCTTCCCCTGTCTCCTCCCCAAAAAAAAAAAACAATTACCGAGTGGTAGTTTTCAAAACTCCCCTCCCGCTCTCTCCAAAAAAAAAAGAAAACAAACGACCGGAAATATAAATAAATCATTTGCAAAATATTGATATTATCATTTCGTTTTTACCTCGTCTGGTATACAAAAAAAAAAAAAAAAAAAAAGTGAGTAATTAGAGAAATGAGAGAGAGAAGGAGTGAGAGAAAAAAAGAGAGAGAGAATTATGCGGATGCTGGAAAATATTTAAAAAAAAAAAAAATTTTTCAACCAACTCGTGAAATGCAACCCGAAATTTAACTCAAACTCTAAAACGAAAAAAAAAATAAAAAATAAAATAATTTTTTTAAAATTATATAAATTTGCATTACTTATAATAAATCTTATAACCCCCCCCTATTCGCTTCAGTTTCTCCTCCCCTCCCCCCTCCTCCCCTTTTTTCTCTTTCTCTCTTTCTCCAGTCGCATAAACTTTTCTTTTTCTTTTTTTTCTTTTTTTTTTTTTTTTTTTCAAAAAATTATTTAATTCCGTGAAACGTTTTATTTAATTATCATTAAAACGACCATAAATTTTATTATTATTATTATTATCATCATCATCATTAATATTATTAATGATAATAATAATAATAATAATAATAATAATAATAATAAAATTCAAGTTTGAGGTTATTTTTCAAAGCCTGTGGGAATTGTTGAATAATAAAATAAATAACAAACAACAAAATAACGAGAATTTGATGGACTCTAAATGAAAAAACAAATTTAAAAAAATTATTCCAGGTTTTGTTACAACACTTATTCATTCATTCATTCAATCAGTCAGTCATTCATTCGGTTCAAACCGTCAAAAAATAAGTAGTAATAATAATAATAATAATAATTAATTTTTACTTTGTCGGGTCGTTTTATTTTTTTTTGTGTTAGAAAAAAAAACTTGTTTGTTTAATGGTAAAATAATTCTTTGCGTAATAGTAATAATAATAATAATGATGATGATGATAATAATGATAAAGTTATAAAATAAAATAAATTAGGTAATAAAATTACTATAAAACCACGTGAGTGTTTACATTTACGAGATTTTTTTTTTACTTCTATAATCTTTACACAATAAAATAAACTAACTCGCTTTTTATTATTATTATCATCATCATCGATTGAAGTGGTTTATACGTAAAACGGCCCAACTTTTTTTTTTCTTACTTTGTTCATTTTTAATAATAATAATAATAATAAACAAACAAAATTTAGATCGTATTATTCTAAAAATTTGAAATTTTCAGTCAGTCGACAAAAAAATTTATAAATGCGAGGAAAAAAACTTGTTATTATTGTGTCGGTCAACGATTGTTTGTTCTATAAAATCGTTTGTTATCGACGATATTTTGCGGGGTAATAAATGAGTAATAAAATAGTAATCGATTCGTTTAAATTTTTCGCGCGCGAAACGATTCATTCGAAATTTAAATTATTACTGTAAGCTAAGTATAAAAGGGGGTAAAACGACCATCAAACGAATCATTTATTTATCCGTCGGAAAAATTTTTTACTTGATTTTATTGTTTTGTAAATTTTGTTTGTTTGTTTGTTTGTTGTAGCTTTTTCGAGGGAAATGACAAGGATCGATAATATAAAATTTGATAAAATTTTGCCATTAGTGATAAAAAAAAAAATTAATGAAATAAAAAACTGGACAAAACGGGGGGGGGGGAAATAATAATAATAAACTTACTTGATTAAAACGATTTTCCAAAACGATCAAAAATTTATTTATCCATTTGTAAAAAAAATCAAGATATCCAAATGTAAAAAATTGAGACAAAAAACAAACAAACAAACAAAAAATTAAATTTTTCTCCAGTTAAAATAATTGTTTTCCCATCACGGAAAATAATAAAAATCGTTTCATGAATTTTCCATTAAAACTCGACTGGAGAAAGGATATCGCCACCACCGACACCACCACCACCACCATCACCTATTCACTCACATTCATTATTAGTAAATAAATAAATAATAATAATAATAATAATTTTTGTATTATTCTTTTCCAGATTAATTTTTTTTTTTTTTTGTATCCACGCGAATCAGATTGAATTTCATCAAATTCCATAAATCAAAAAAAAAAAAAAAAAAAATTCTGAAGAGAAAAAAAAAACACAAAAATTTCTTTTTAATTTATGAATATTGGATTGGGTCCAACGTGTGAGGGGCAAGCGGGAGAGGAAGGGAGGGAAACCGAAAAAAAAAATATCGGAGGGTTTGCCAGGAGGAGGAGGAGGAGGGATCGGAGGGAACGAACAAAAAAAAAGGAAAATTTTCACTTTTTATTTTCCGCCAGCTTTTATCATTATTTTGGCAGCAAAATTTTCATTCTATCATTTTCATTCTACTCGTGTCTTTCCTTTTCTTTTTATAAAAAAAAATTCCAAAGTTTTTTTTGGAAAATGAAGAAGAGGAGCGGATTAAATGTAGTGGAGGGGGGTGGCAAATTATTCAGAAAAATTATTTTAAAAAAAAAATTTTTTTTTTAGGTTCCAATAACCGAAATAATAAAATATAATAATTAATTTATTTGATATATGAAATATTATTATTATTCTAGCAGAAGTTTCGTTCCATAATTTAAAAAAAACATTTTTTCTTTTTTTTTGGAATTTTGGCTTTGTGTTATATTTAAAATGGCCAAATAATAATAATGATAATATAGAATCGTATTTGAATAAAGTGCGTTTGTTCGTTGGCAAAACGAAAAAAAAATATAAAAAAATAATAATAATAATAATTTTTTTAATGGCGTGAAAATGAATTCGAGCGTAACCGGAAAATAAAAATAAAAAAATTTTCGTCTGGAGATTTTCGTTTTTTTGGAAACGAACGAACGCGTGCGTGAGTGCGTGAGTGAGCGCGCGGGCGTTATTTATTTATTTATTTCGGTGAAAAAATAAAAATGGAAAAAAAAAAAATCGAACCTTAAATCATCCGATCACCACCATCGCGCGATCATCTCTTAAGTTATCCAAAGAAAACATTATTATTTAATACGAAAACACAAAAGAAACAAACACAAACACACTCGGCTTCCACCTACAAACACTACCACTATTATTATTATCATTTAAAAAAATTTTTTAGACAAAAACAAATAAATAAATAAATAAAAAATTAAAAAAAAAATTATATATATGTATATATATGAAACAAACAAACACTGAAAAAAAGACGCGCGTTTGTTGTGTGAGTTTGTTGTTTGGTTGATTTTGACACGGGGATGAAATATGGAGGGGTTGCTTTATGAAAAAAAAAAAAAAAAAAATCAAAGATGGCTGAAGTATTGCAACCAACCAGCAATAAGTCTTTCAAAGATTTTTTTTATTTAATTTTAAAATGAATTTTATTCGTATTATATTTCAATAATGAATAAAAGTCATTTTATAATTCTTCCGTGTGTGTGTGTGTGTGGACATTTTTCTGCATTTCAAATTATCAATGACCCTTCAAAACGATTTCTAGACAAAAAAAAATTTTATTTTTTTATTTTTTTTTTTTCTTCGGTTGGCGACAGTGTTTTATTTATTTATTTTTTTATCGAATTCGATAAATGTAGTTTAACCGACACTATATATAGAATCACATAATTCGCGGTGTAAAATTCAACTTTGAACTCGTATAAAATCAAACATTTTCCTGCCACGCATTCACAAACGAACGTTCGAACCTGTAATTAACGAACGGGTAATTTCATCATCGTTTCCTTAAGTTAAAAAATAATTTTGGTTTTTGGATAACACCGATAACAACAACAACAACAAACAATTTTTGTCGTCGTCGTCGTTTCGCAATGCAAAACCAATAAGTTAAAATTATTAAACAATAAAATATTTCAAGCATAAAACTTTGACTCATTATTTAAAAAACTTTTTTTTCTTCTTCTTCCTCTTTACAAAAAAAAAAAAAAAAAAAAAAAAAAAAAAAAAAACCATTTTAAAGTTTAGTGCATTTGTATGTTCAGAAAATTAATATTATTTCTTAAATTTTTTTTCCCCCTATCTCTCTCTCTCTGTCTCTGTCTCTCTCTCTCTCTCTGTCTCTCTGTCTCTCTTTCTCTCTCTTTTACCGGTACCAAAATAAAATAATTTTTTAATACGAAGAAAAAGTAAAGTGAAGGAAGAATAAAGAAAGAAAATTCTTTTTTTCTTTTTTGCCCGGATCGTTGTAAATTTCATCATTTCTTACCCTTACACCGCCGCCGCTATCATCGATATCATCATCATCATCATTATCATCACCACCGTCGAACGTTCATCAACCCCTTAACGTATTCCTCCTCTCTTTATAAATTTCGTAACAAATAACTGAGTCATTGAGTAAATCCTCGTAATTTTTTTTTTTTTATTCCCGAATGGAAAACAAAATGATTTTCAAAAAAGGGGATTCGGAAGAGGGGGAGGAGGAGGAGGAGCAAAGGAATAGGGAATGGTAGAGGTGTGTTTTGTCGCGGATGTAACGTAATTAAACTTTTAATGTTTTAACCAAAAAGCAAACCGTTGTTTTTTGTTTTGTTTTGTTTTTTTTTTACAAGGTTTCCGACGCGGTATTGACAGTTTTCACCGTGTTTCGAAACTTTTTTTTTTTTCGTTTTAATTCATCCGATTGTGTTTTGTGTCAAAACCTACGCCGCGTCGTTATTTAATTTTTTTTTTTTTTTTTTTTTTTTTTTTTTATTCATTGAAATTTCAAAACATTTAGTTGTAGTTATAAATAATAAAAGTCCCAGCTAGAGGCCGTAACCTACTTTGGGTCTCCCTTTTTTTTTTTTTTTATCCTTTTCATTTTCTTTCCGCCCCCCGTTCGCACGCCCGAACGTCTCCTCTTCCCTTCAGTCGGGAATTAAAAAAAAAAAGGAAAAAAAAAAATTGTTGTTTTCATTAATGTTTTTCCTGCAAAAATATATAAATAGATTTTTTTTTTTATCGTGAGTAAAATTCACACGTTGTTAAAGAAACTTTTTTTTTTTTTTTTAAAAAAAAAGTTCAAAGTTGATATCGAACGGAGTACGTTGTTGCGGTTTTTTTTTATTAAACGAACGCCGAACGTATTTCATTAACACGATGCAGACGGATTTTTTTTCCCTGCATTACCTCATTTTTAAATCTAAAAAAAAAAAAAAAAATGTTGCGTTCGATCAACGAATAATTAAAAAAAAAAAAAAAAAAACAAAACACGATGAACAACATGTTTGCAGGTTGCGTTTTAATAATAATAATAATAATAACAATATTTTCGCGTCGTCTTCCTGCAATAAAATTTTTAATAAATTAAAAAAAAAAAAAAAAAAAGGAAAACGAATAAATTTAATACTACGCACGACGGATACGAGACACTAGCAGACGACGACGACGTTACACATGCTGTTTAAACATGTTTCTTCTCGCGTCGCATTTTTCGTCTCACGAATTTAAATTGTAAACAAATATTTAGTGTTATAAAAATGGTGACGTAAATTTTATTATTTTTTTTCCGAACTTCCATCTTGCTATCCATCCGTTCATTCAGCCCCATCAACGTCTCGAACGTTTTAATTCACGTGATTACGTCATAGAAATCAAAAGAATGAGTGGAAAGCGACGTTAAAAAAAAAAACGAGAAAGTAATAGTAGAAATAATAATAATAATAAACGATAGGAAGTAGCCATATTTATATGATGGGTCATTAATCAAAAAATCTCTTTCAAGGCACACCACTTTGCTGAGGAAGCTGAAAGCTGCCCTTTCTCCCCCTTTTCTTTCAACCCTTTGCCGAACTTGGCCACCCTAAAACATTAAATAAATAAATCACCCAATGAGAGCTCCAAGATGTTGCATTATTTGAAGAAGAAGTTTCGATTGTTGTTTCGGTCGAGTTTTTCCCCAAAAAACTTATCGCCCTCGACGACACGAAATCAGAAGTTTTAGGAACGGATGGGGGGAGGGAGGGAAAAAAGGAAGGCAACGGACGAAGAATATTGTCGGAAGTGAAATAAAAACCTTTTCATCGACGAACAAACAAAGTAAATAAATAAAATTTAAAAAAATCCCCTATTCAGTCGTACCTCACGAGGGCACCTTCCGAGGGTACCTTCCAAAGGTACCTTCCAAGGCTACTTTTTGAGACAACCATTGTTCAGAAAAAAATAAAAAAAAATTTACGTAAAACGTTCGTTCGGTTGTATTGTGGAAGTATTACATGACGCAACCTTGACCATTTTGAATTTTTTTTTTTGTCATTAGCAAGGACAAAATTTAACAAAACAGTGTAACAAACGAAAACAAACGAAAACCTTTGCGAGTATTTTGAATTTGTATTATGTTCACAAAAAAAAAAAAAAAAACTTGTTTCATTCCGTTTAAGGAAGTTAGTTTCCATGCATTCTTTTCTCCATGAATTCCTTTTTTTTTTTTTTATGGAGAAACAAAAAAACAAAAAAGAACAAAATATAACAAAAAATAACAAACGGATAACTGTACATTTTAAAAAAGAATTTAAATATTTCTCGGTTGGGTTTCTCTTGTTGTTGTTGTTGTCGTTATCGTTGTTACGTCGTATTATTATCATCTAAAAAATTTTTTTTGTTTCTTTTTTTCCTTTCGTGGAGAAAAAAAAAAAGAATTCTTCCTTCTCGAACGATGGTGATCGAACCCTTATCAGTAAGATAACGACCATCAAGTTGTTTACGTTCTGTCGTTATCAATTAAAAATTTTTTTTTTTTGACGACAGCAAAATTTCCAAAAAACAAATTTTTCCCTCATCTCACACTCCGATTTCCTCCGTCTTTTATTATTTATCGGTTCAGGTTTTCTTCTTTTCTGACGTCAGAAACTGTTGCTTTCGTTAATTTATCAATAATAATAATAATAATAATAATAATAATAATAATAATAATAATAATAATAATAATAATAATAATAATAATAATAACAATTTCCTTCCTTCGATTATTTAAAGTTCCAAAAAAAAAAAAAATTTACCCGGAATATATTAAACGCTAAAAAAAAAAAAAGAAAAGTTTAAAACATCAAACTGATGTTGCTACTGCTATTGCCACTGCTGTTGATACTGCTGCTGCCACGGTTATTAATCTTTATAATTTATTTTTACTTTGAAAACTTATATTACTTAACTTAACGTTTTTTATACAATTTAAAATCAATAACAACGACCGAAAAAAATTTTTTTTTTTTTTCGTTACACGAATTTTCGCCATTTTTTTTTCTTTTTTTTCTTCTTCATTATTATATTATTACCCCTTTCATGTTTTTGGCAAAAAAACTTTTTTTAAAAAAAAAGAAAAAAAAAACAGAGAAAAAAAAGTGCTACATAAAAGTGAACTACATAAAAATTGGCAAGTTAATGTTACGGATAAAAAAAAAAAAAATAATAATAATAATAATGATAATAAAACGATAAAACTCGGAGAAAATTCTATATATTCGGGTTTTTTTTCCACCCGTTTTTTTCCCCGTTTTTTCTCCAGAAAACTTTATTATTTATCCACAAACCTGGAATAAAAAATTTTTTTTTTTTTATTTTGATTAAGGTTTCATTGCTTTGGGTGTTACAACAACGAAAACTTCTTTGATTACCCCCGGGGTTTTTCTTTACTCTAAAAATTTTATGTTAAATCTTACTTTTCATCGCATTCATCTCTCTCTCTCTCTCTCTTTAATTTCATTCACTTTCTTTCTTTCTCTCTCTCTATTTTTCTCGTTATTAACAAACTACTAATTAATATTCTAAATAAGTTTTTATTACATTTTTTAAAATGAATTACTTTTTACAACGAAAAAAAAAACATTTTTCTTTTTTTTTTTTTAAACCGCAAAAAATATTTTTTTTTAAATTTTCTTTTTCTTTTTTTTTTTTTTTGGTACGAAAACTAAAACTTTCGATTTGGCTAGGAAGTAAAACAAAAAAATAAAAATAAGAAGAATTATTAAAAGATTTGAAAATGTTAAGAAAAAAATGTTTTTTTACAAAAAAGCAAAAAAAAAATGTTTTGTGCCCTGAGTATAAATTAAACTCATTTTAAACTAGTTACACGTTAAAAAAAAAAAATGAAAACGTAGTACGACGCTCCGACGTTTGTTGTTATTATTATTATTATTATTATTATTATTTCAGGTGTTAAAAATCTGTCGTTTTTTTGTTTTGCAATTTTTTGACGACGGCGCTGTAGTAACAAAATTTAAACGTGTGACAAATGCGGCGAAATAATTTTTTTTTTTTAACTCTAGAAAAAAATGATGCTGTTGATGATGATGATGATTTCGTTTTAAGAAAACTAAGACAAACGATGGCTGTGACGAAGACGACGAGGATGACGATGATGATGATCATAATTTCATGCAATGGAGACACATAAATACAATAAATCAAATAAATAATTTTTTCGGTTGTGGGTTTTAATAACGATAAACATGTTTAATTTTAATGAAAAATCATCACCGGAACTTAAATTTATTTAACCGATTATTTAATAGAATAATTCGTCGTCGTGTCTTTTGATTTCGACTAACGTCCCACGTCAACCGTAGGACGCACGTTCGCAATTCCAGACAAAATCCGTTCAAATTTTCCGTTTCGTTCGTTTATTTTAAGAAAACAAATAAAAGCAGAAAATTTTTCAACATATTCGCATAAACGAAACCGATTTTTTTCTGGAGCGTTGGAAAGTATGGAGGATCAATAAAAATTCCGTAAAATTTTATCTTGTGACACGAAATTGATAAAAGTAACGGGGGGGAAAATTTAAAAAAAAAAATTTACTATTCGGCTTTTTCTCTAAAACATAATAATAATCTCTTCGCGTTTCAGATTTTTCTCAAAGCGATTCAAAGACGTGTCAAAAGAAAGGATTAAAAAAAACATTTCCGACATTTTGAATTTAAATTACTCATTAATTTTTTAATGGTTTAAATCTCTCCAGGAAAAATCAATTAAATAAGATTTTAAAAAGACTTTTAGAAAATAAATAGGATATTGTGTGTGAGTGATAAAAAAGAGAGAGAGAGAGAGGGGGGGAGAATCAACTTTTAATTAATTTTTATTTAAGGAATAAAAAAAAAAAACAATTTTTTTTTAAATTTTCCGTTTTCTTTTTCCAGGTCAAAACAAAAAAAAAAAAACTTAGGAAAATAAAATGGCCGAATTCCGTATAACAATTGATCTTTTAAATCGGATGAACCTGACACATTTATTCTCTCTCTCTCTCTCTCTCTCTCTCTCTCTCTCTCTCTTATTCACATTTCCTTTTACGCATTATTTGTGAACAACCGGCTTTAAATCTTCACTGACACTTTTTGGTTATTCAATGTGTACACCCTCATCTTCCTTTTTTTTTTTTTTTTTGGTTCCTCCCGTTTGCCAATTTTTATAAAAAAAAAAAAAAACGTTCTTTCTTTCATCCTCCCTCTTCTGATTAAAGAGGAACCCCTGCTACTATCACCACTGCCAACCTTTGTCAAAAAAAAAAAAAAAAAACCAAAAAAATTATTTTATATATTTAAAGAAAAAAAAAAATTTTAACCCAAGTTTATTTTTCTTCCCGATATGATTCCAGTAAAATTATCATCATCATTATCGCAGTGACGTCATTGTGATTCAATTATGACGTATTTAAATATTTATAATACAAATTTAAAAAAAAAAAAAATCTGACGTGGTTTTTAGTTTATAGTAAACCCCTTCGTCGCACAAAACTCAATTTTAAATTTTTTTCTCCGTGAGTTTATTATTATATAAAAAAAAAAAAAATTCGTGGCACCAGAATAATTATTTTATCGTATTTCCTATATCGAAAATATACTTAGAAAGGTAAAGAAAAAAAAATCATTGAAGCGTGAGCGGTTACGATCGCTTAATTACGTTCAAGTTTTTTTTTTTCTCAATATTTGAAAGCTTAAAATTTTTTTTATTTTTATTTTTTTAAACTTTAAATTTCTCACGGTTTGTATTTCGTAGTTCGTTATTTTTGATCCAGAAAACAAAACAAAAAAAATATTTTTTTTTTAATGGTAAAATTACACAGTTTCGATCATTTCCTTAGTTTAAAGTTCAACGACCTCCCTCCCAATAATAATAAAAATAATAATAATAATAATAATTGATATTTGCGATTTTAAAACCGACCCAATTTTTTTTTTTTTTTAATCGGATACGTATTAAAATCTCATCCCTTTCTAACACATTGAAAAACGTTTTTAAAAACACGCACTCACGCACTTTCTCTCCTCTGTTCTTTTTCCAAAATCCTCTTGAGACTCTAACAAAAAATAATTGGAAGAGATTTATTACGAAATAAAAGAAGATCTCGTGAAAAAAAAACTTTGCTAAGGTGTGGCTTCGGAGTAACGGAATCTTTCTTTAATTAAAAATATTCAATAAAAAAAATTCCGGAAAACCTTTTCCTATTATTATTATTCTCTCTTTCCTTTTTTTGGAGGGGGGTTTCCTTTGATTCGTTTTGTGCACAAAACGATGATTTAAAGATTTTGTAAACCGTGAAAACTCTTGAAAAAACGTTCGAAAAATTTTTATTTTATTTATTTTTTTTTCTCTCTTTGTTTTTCTTTCGACATCACGAGTTGATTCGAAAAATAGAAGAAAAAAAGAAAAACGAAATAAAATAAATAATAAAAAAAAAAGAAGAAGAAGAAGAAGAGAGAGAAAAAGAGAACATAAATCAAACACACTCGAAAGAAACAACACAAAAGATCGGAAACCGTGCATGAAAATACAAAAAAAATGGAAAAATGGCAAAATAAAAAAAAAAAAAGAAACCGCAGGAAAACGAGATGAATGAAGGAAATAAACACAAAACACAAAAAAACAAAAACAAAGCAAAAAAAAAAACTTTAAAATATTTGCGACGAAAATAAAACAGGAAGACAACAGAAAAAAAAATTAAAGAAAAAACTACAGGAAAAAAATAAAAAAGAAAACTGATCTTCGGTCACGCACACGCACGCACCCCCTGTTTCCCTCCCCCCAATAACGTACGTTAAAGAAAATTAAATAAAATTACGATACGATAGTAATATTTTAAAAACCGGAAACGATTTTTATCTCTCTCTCTCTTTTTTTATATTTTTAAAAAATCGAAAACAAAACGAAAAAATAAATAAATTGGTTCGTTTACAAAAACTTGCGGCAAATTTAAACTTTTCTAATGACACGAAACGGAGAGAGAGAGAGAGAGAGAAAAAAATTTAAAAAAAAAAAAAAAAACGATTACGAATGCCCAACAACTTTGCGGGTTTTCCTTAATGATTTATTATATTTCACAATTAAAAGATAAACTTAATTATCATCGCGTTCCATCGTTTGTTATTTATATCTCTTGTGTGCGTGTGTGCGTGTGTGCGTGTGCGTGAGCTTTTTTTATTAGTGGTAGCAGTAGTAGTGGTAGTGGTAGTAGTAATAAAAATGAGTTAAAACTTAATCAAAAAATTATTAATAATTTTTTTTTTTTTATTCGTTTAACTTCGAAAAAAAATTTAGAAAAAAATTTAAAAAAAAAAATCGATAAATCGATTGTGATTTATCGATATTGCGAATCTCGAAATAAAAAAAAAAAAAGAAATTAATCACGCGCCCGCGTTTTCTAACATCATTCGTTAATTTCGTCGCCATATTGTGCGTAACGTACGAAAAACAAAAACGAATCGTCTGCTTTTTCTCCTGTGTGTGTGTGTGTGGGTGGGCAGGCGTGAATTGAGTATCCGAAATGTAAAAAACAAAATGGATACCCGCGTTTTCGGTAACGGAAAAAAAAAAAAAAACAAACCTTTGGCGTTTAAAAAATCGTGAAAGCTAAGAAAAAGCAGACGATATGTATTTTATATAAATTAAAAGTAATAAATTAAAGAGAAAAAGAAAGAAAAAAAAAGTTTAGAACGAAATAAAAAATAAAATAAAATAAAAAAATAAAAAGAAAAGTAATATATCAGAGATTTGGAACCAGCTGAACTCGTAATTCACTCTCAGTTGACGGTATCTTTAATCTATACAACACAGTGTCGCTCTTAGAGACAGAAAAAGAGAAAGACAGAATGAGAGAAAGAGAGAATGAGAGAAAGAGAGAAATAAAAATAAATTCATTCAGGCTTCTCATAACAAAAGAAAAGAAAAGGAAAAAAAAAAAAATTAATTTTTTCTTTCTGAATGCGGAGGTTCTCTCTCTCTCTCTCTTTTTAATTCTTCCGAGATAAAAGATTCACTTCGAAAACCGATACAGGTCTGGAAAATTCCAGACGCATAATTTCTACGTTTCGTTATAAAAAAAAAAAAAAAAAAAAGAAAGAGAAAGAGAGAGAATAAAATGACGCAATCTATTTTTTGGCGGGAAAAAAAACGTTTCCTTTGGTTTTTATTTTTCGCACCGCAAAAAAAAAAAAAAATATCCGGAAACGATTTCCGTTTCCGTCCAATTTTTTTTTCCCCTTCCCCTCTCCCTGTATTCAATTTCATTTAACTTAATCGTCAGTCATATTTATTCACACGTTAAAAAAAAAAAAAAATTGTACCCCGAACGGTGTGTGAGCGTGTGTACAAAACGTATAAATCTCCTTATTACTGATTGGAAAGGGAAAAAACAGCATCTCAAAGGAGCAATTTCCTTTCGATTGGTAAATAGATGAAATCACTTTTTTTTTCTTTTATAGCTCTCAATAGGTTGATTTGCACCTTTTTAAAGAATCTCAAAAGAAATTTATTTCATTTTACTTAAATCCTTCTCTTTCTTCTTCTTCTCCTCCATTTTTTTTTTTTTTTTAATTTTAATTATTTAAAAAAATTTATCTCGAACGTTTTCCCTCTTTTTTTCTAGCGTTCGGTTATCCGTATTTAACTTTTTTTTTGAAAATTCCGGTTAAGTAAGTTAGTTAACAAAGAAAAATTTTATTTAATATTATAATTATTATTATTAGAATAAATTCAAATGTTTCGAGAAAATTCTTGGCTCGAGTTAAAATAAAAAAAAAAAATTTTTTTATTTATATTATTTATTTAAAGTAAATAAATATATACATAATAAATTTACGTCGTCGAGATTTATTAATTAACGAACGGATTTTGTCGCCACAACGTTTAATTATAAATAATAATAATAATAAAAAAAGAAAACAATTAAAATTTATTATTTAAAATTAAACTAACGGCTTTAAAAAAAGAAAGGTTCGTATTCGTTTTACGGGAAACGGGGGCGGTGGGAGGCTGCGAGTCGGAAATGGAAAATTTTTCACGAATCCTCGCGTCCTTGTCCCGGAATAAATAATAAAAATTTTTTTTTCTTACCTTGTTCTATTCGTCTAGTTAAACCTTTGTCGGTTTTTATTCGTAAAAATAAAAAAATTAACGAATTTTTCTTACCTGTAAAAAAAAAAGAAAAAACAAAATGAGAAAAGTTAATAAGAGCAACAAGGAAAAAACAAAAAAGAGACAAAATTTTTAAGGAAGAGGGTGTCATGACCACCTAACCGAACGGATGCGGTAGGGGGGTCGCCTTCGACTTTTGTAACGAATTCAAACGAAATTTTTTCTAAATGCACGACGTCTTTAGGTTTTTTTTCACATGGAAAATTCACCTGATTGCCAAAGGTCGTTATTCTCGTATCGACCTTGCCTCCTCCCCATTAAAAAAAAAAATAATCGGCGGTTCCGATTGAAAAATGATTGAAACGTTATGCGAAAAGTATTCAAACGTGGCCCGTCGTGGCAATAAAGATTAATATAACAACAAAGATTCGACACGAAAACGGTGGTGAAAAAAAAAAAAAAAAAATCACGAAAAAAGATTCGTTAAGAAATAATCGGCGAACGTAATAAAAAAAGTAAAAAAAAAAAAGACGTTAGGAATGGGAAAATTACTCGAGCGCGAACGTCAAAAAAAAAATTTTTTTTTTTTAATTTCAAATCATCCCTTGTAAATAAGATAGATAAGCTTAATACCAAACGTCGGTTTCCCCTCTAATTGAAGAAATAATACAAATCACGTGAGGGAATTAAAAAAAAAATGGCGGTAAAAAAAATCTCAATCAAATATGATGCGTTCGCAATCATATACATTTGTTCTTTTTTTTAATCCGTTCGAATAAAACTTATTAACTTGAGATAATTTTAAAGTGGTCAATAAACCACCCGTTCGTTTTAATCGAAAATCCCTCCTTCCCCCGGCCCCTCTTTACAATCCAATTTTTAATTACCGAACGGATTTTTTCTTACGCGAAACACGCTCTTTTTGCGCCTAACATCGTATAAATAAATGAGATTAAGTTTAATAAAAAAAAAAAAAAGAAGAAAAGCGTTTGTCGCGTGATTCAAAGTCATAATTTCCCCCCCCCCCGAAAAAAAACAAAAAAAAATCGCATCCTCACGCTTAAAAATTTTATTTTTTTAAAAAAAAAAATTCGGTTGAAAAAAAAAAATTCGAACGCGCACACGTTCGGTTGAAAAAAAAAAATTCGAACGCGCACACGTTCAGTTGAAAAAAAAAAAAATTCGAACGCGCACACGTTCGGTTGAAAAAAAAAAAAATTCGAACGCGCACACGTTCAGTTAAAAAAAAATTCTCAAATTAAATTATTACGTAAGTTTGTACTAATAATAATAATAATAATAATAATAATAATAATAATAATAATAATAATAATAATAAATTACCGATAAAAAGGACTCTCGTTTGTAGATAATTTTCCGCAAAAATATTCAAGAAAAAAAAACACACACACACACCTAATTAAACTTTGACCTTTTTAGGTTAGAAGCAAAAAAAAAAAAAATTTCTCGTTTGCAACAACCGATTCAAAACAACCCATTTTTGCAAAAAAAATAAAAAAACCCACGAGGCAACAATTCAAGTCGGCAAACTTTTGAAAAAAAAAAAAAAAAAATTTACCCAAACAACTTTTCAAAAAAAAAAAAAAAAAAATTTAAAATAAATTATGCAGATAAAAAAAATTTTTTTAAAAACGCGGGAAGGTAGGCTCGCAGGTAGGCCGATACGCGATGAAAATAATTTTTTTGCGTTTGTTGTTTGTTGCAAATTTTCCACGCCGAACGAACCGCCGCTGGAGAAAATACATTCACAATCGATCACAACGTAACGAAATTCATTTTTTTTTTTAAATAAAAAAAATTCGCACGCATTCAAACGGAAAAAAAGGATTAATAACGTAAAACAAACAACGAACAAACAAACAAACGGGAAAATAAAAAAAAATGGTAGCAACAAAAACGTAATGTGCTAGAAAATTTTTTTTTTATTGGAAACCCAATGGTCCTCTCATCCGAAAAGGCGGATCGAATTCGAATCAATCGCTACCAGGTGTAATTAACTTTTTACACAGCAATAACTTATTTAACTTGGTTGTTGGTTGTTTTTCTGTTTGTTGTTCTTTTAAATATTATTTATATGTATTATCTTATTCTTCGACTTTACTTATTATTTATATTGATTATTGAAAAAAAATTAAAATCTTTATTATACATATATCGATCGAACGATCGATAATTATTTCATTATTATCATATAATTTTTTTTTTTTGTTTTCGCCGCCGGAAATACAATCGGATTTTTATATCTCATTCGAATTTTTTTTTCCTTTCCTTTTTCTTTTTCTATTCGATTAAACGTGGAATTAGAAAAAAAAATTCATTTACCGACGATTTACAAGACGGTAACAGTTAAAACAGTTTACGTTTTGTTTTTAAATCAAAAATTTTCGAGTTCGTTAAAAATTTTTTTTAAAATCGTGGAATTAGTCAATCGATTAACGGAAACGGAAGATACGTAGTCGTATATAAATAAATAAATATATAAAAAAACGAATTTTGCAATGTTGACGCGGTTCCATCGGTTAAATCCGAACGTTTCGTCGACCAATTATTCGATAATAAATCAAACGAGTTAAAAGTAACAAACAACACATCATTTTTATTATTCGAATTATCTTTTTTTAATCTTTTTCACATTGTTTCCTAATTAATCTTTTAATTTTAACTATCCGACAGTCATTTTTCGATCGTTTAACCGAAAACAAACGGTGTCGTTTTCCCCTTGACTCCTCGTTTCCCAAGTTCATGTTCCCTCCCCCTCTCCCTTTCGTAACGAAACTTTTCCCTTTTTTGTAATTTTAAAAACAATCAAACGACAAAAACCAGATGGGAAAAAATAAAGCAGAACAACAACAACAACAACAAGAAAAAAATGCGCAAATTTTAAGAGAATAATTATAATATCAAAACGTCACGATTACCAACTACAAAAAATTTAAAAAAAAAAATTTGCTCTTCTGCATATATCATATCGACGCGTAAATATATATATATAAATAAATTTAAAAAAAAACACAAACGTTTCGGATAAATAAGAAAAAAGAGAGAGAGAGAGTATGAGTGAGAGAGAGAAGGAAATATCAAACATAGTTAATCGGCCATCATTCATTTTTAAATACTTTTCAAACAGCGCCAAAATAAAAATAAAAATTCTTTTTTTTTTTTTTTTTTTTGATTTCTTTCCCGCCTTCAGAAACCATTAGTTAATGATTTATCGATCCACAAATTGATTTTTGTCATAGACCGTAATTTTCTCTTTCTGTTTTTATGTGACTTAAAATTATAATTTTGCCAGCGGAAACAACAAAAACGAAAAAACGAAAATGACAAAAGTTATAATTTTTCAAAAAAAAATACACACTTGACTCTTGCATGACCGATTTGGCATGAAAATTTGGCATCACCGCATTTGCATTTGAATTTTTTTTTTCCTTCTTCTTTTTTTATCCTTCATCATCATTATTATTATTTTAAATAATAATATTAATAATATTAAATGTGTTAATAAAATTTTTTTTACTTTTTTTTCTAACACCCCGATTAAAACGATTCGATTTTTTTTTTCTTACGGTTTCTCGTGTCATTCATTTATTTCGAAAAAAAAAAAACGGACACAACAAACAAACAAACGACTCTCGTTTGTAATAATTCGCCGGCCAACGGTTGAAAATGCAAATAATATTAATAGTAATAAACATTTTTTTTTTCCCTGTCGTATATTTACACTTTTGAATTTCTAAAGATGACAGTAATAATAATTATAATAATTTATATTAATTTTCCGACATGTGAAAAAAGGGAAAAAAAAGAAAATCTCAGACTCCCTCTCCCCTTTCCCTCCCCCTCCTCCCATTTTAATAAAAAAATCTTTAACGAAAAAATTTTTTTTTGTTAGGTAATTAAGGTATTTTTTTTTCTTTCCTTTTTTCATTCACGAATGGTTAACCAACCATTGTTAAAATCGACTTTTACTATTATCGGAAGATTAAATAATAATAATAATAATAATAATGGTTATATACGAGGAGAGAAATGAAAGAAGTATAAAAAAATATTTTTAAAATAACAACAACAACAACAACGACAACCAAAAATAAAAAAAAAAATAATGAAGTTTGAAATATAAAACGAGAATAACTTTAAGTAGGTGTGGCACCAGGTTACAATTCATCAGGGTCGCGTTTGTACTTGTTTTTTCCAGACTTTTTTTTTTTTTTCGTTAAAATATTTTTTTTTTTATTCATCTCTTATCGATGAAAAAATCGATATCGTCGATTTTAATAATAATAATAATAATAATAAAGGAAACGATTCGATTGATAACGACGTTACGGCACGAATTGAACGGGGATTTTTCTGAACTCTTCACAAGCGGTAAAAGGTACGAAATCGAAATATGAAATTTTTTTTAAAATTTTTTTTATAGTCTCTATACTATATAATATAGTCTATAAATAAATAAAAACTTCTATACGTCTCAGTGCATGAGAATGCATATTAATCATATTATTATTATTATTTCACCTGTTGTTTATTAAAACTAATAAAAAAACAACCAATAATTCAAATTAAAAATCTTGCTTTTTTTTTTTTGATTATTTAAAAAGCAAAAGTTGGCATCACTGATAATTAATTAAATTGATAAATGAAATACTATAATTAATTATGCAAAGGAAAAAAATAAATAAATAAATAATTTAAATGAGAGGTTGAAAAAAAAAAAAAAAATTTTTTATATTTTTTTTCTTTCCAATACCGGGAAATTCAAAAATTTTTTAAATTACTGAACAAATTTTTAAAAAAATATTTTTGTCGTACCTAGATACATACATTTTTTCGCGCGGATAAATTATTCGTCTGGAGTACCTGAAATTTTTTTAAAAAAATTTATTATTTGCTCGTAAATAATAAGTGATTATGGACCTTTGAGCGATCGAAAAGACTTGAAATATTTTTTTTTTTTAAACATTCGGTGGCTATTTTAAGGTTTGCATTCAATAAACATTATTATCATCATTAACTATTTACCACAAATTAAGTTTTTTTTTTTTTCTCTCGGTCTAAAACGATTTTCCAGGCACGTTGTTTTTAAAGTGGTCTTGTAACCGTACCACACATCATCTTTAATTCCATGTTTAAAAACCCATTAAAACATTATTCGATTCTCGTAAACATACAATTTAACATTACATAAAATAAAACAAAAGTTTGTACGATTAATCCGTTTGCAATAATAATATTTAACAAAACAAACAAACAAACAAACTTTTACAAAATCATTCGTTCAACGATTGCTTATTTTAAAAATTAATTAAAATTTTACCTTATTGTTCCGTTGCCAAAACATATCCATAATCTTTCTCTTTGATCGAACCTTCACTAATAAAACCACCAACAGGAACAGTAGAAGAAGAAGAAGAAGAAGAAGGAGAAGAAACAACAACAAAAGCAGGAACACCAATCAGAAGTAGTAGCAGTAGCAACAAACGGCAGATGTTTTTTTTTTTTTTTTTTTAACAAGGTACGTAATAATTTTTGTAATAAAAATTACGACTTTAATAAATCCGACAAACGTTTAATAATAAATAATATCAAAAAGTTTATTTATTTTAATATAACAAACGGGGGCCGTTAATAATAAAAAAAATTCAAATAACTTAAATTATTTTTTTTTAAATAAATAAATAAATAATAAATAAAATATTGTTTATATATATGAATAAATTTTACTTATGGATATATATATCTATATAATTGCGTTTTTTTTTCGTGTTATTTAGGTAAAAACCGCGTAATCTCACGATTCCACAACAACACTTTCATATAAAATAATAATATTATCATCACATGAGCATGTAACAACAAAGCAAGAAGAATACGCGATACGAACAGGCGAATGTCGACCGATGGTTTACGGCCATCACTGTAAAAATCCCCCTACCCGCCGTAGGGGGAATTTTAAAAAACGTCATTCGAACCGTATTTCACATGCGGGAAAACCCGTTCAACTTATATTTTATAACAACCTGCGTTAAAAGCACAAATAAAGTAAATTATAATTAAGTATACTAAACTTTTGAATTGTTATCCCTTTTTATAATATTTTTCGCATGCGATTAGTTTTTTTTTTCTTTTTTTCATAGGAAGGGGTAAATATTTTCTCTCTCTGTGTGTGTGCGTGTGTGTGTACACACACACTTAATACACATTTTTTGGGCCCCCCTAAAAAAAAAAAAATTATAAAATAAAATAAAATAAAATTTTATTACCATTATCATTGTTATTATTAATAAATGATAATAAAAAAGTAATTTTTAAATGATAAAATTAAACGTTTTTTTTATTTTATTTTATTTTATTACTCTATGACTTTTGGCAATTATGTATGTTTTGTTTAAACAATTTGAATTTATTTTTTGTCGGTATTTATTATTTTTATTTATTCAACGAGTACCCATTTTATTATTATTATTATTATTATTATTTTAAAGAAAGAAGGATCGTAAATGTTTAACGGTTTGTTAAATTGTTATTTTCTCGTTTAATGGCTCAATTATCCGGGATTTTTGTAGTTTTTTTTTTTTTTCGGTTGTTTTTGTTGTCGTTGTCGTTGTCGATGCAATCATAATATTAAAAATAAAAAAATTTAAAAACCTAAAAAATAAACCCCCTTTTTTATATTTGGATTTATATTTCATTACTTTACAAAAAAAAAAAAAAAACTTTTAGTTAAACCTGTTGATTGAAATTATTTAGATCATTAAAACTAGATTTTGATTTTTTTTTTTTTTAAAGCGTAGAAATTAATTTTATTTTTATGGGGAGAGTAAAATAAAGAAAAGGAAAATTAGTTTGGAAGAAGTTTTGAAATTAAAACCTTTTTCTTAAGTTTTTCATTCGTTATTATTAATTAAATTAAATTTTTTTTTAATTATATATTATCAATTGAATTATTATTATTAGCATTATTTTTTATTTGATTTCCATGTTTTAAAAATGAATGTTTTATTTATTTTTTGAATTATTAAATATTAATAATAATAATAATAAATTTTTTTCACGATGAAAATGGGTTACCATAAAAACTCATTGTCGAACGTACATTTCAATGATAATCTTTCAACGGGGAACCACGAAAATAATAATAAAAAAAAAATAAAAAAAAATTAATATAAAAATGTGTTAAATTCATAAGTTGGCTTATCCATGGTAACCATGGTAACGACCACATTTCTACGAGAATTTAACTAAGTTTGACGCACGCGACTCTGAGTTACGACTTTTAGCTGGGGAGGTCTTTCGTAATGAAAGAAGATTGTTTGTTTTGTTTAAATAACACGAACAAAATAAGTCATTTAAAAATTTTCAAGTGAAAAATCAGGGATTCAGTATAAAAAAATTAAATAACCCGATTGTTTTTTAAATTATTACACTCATCAATTTACATTTATTTATTTTTTATTTTTTTATTTTTTTCCCCCGAGTTCCTCGATCTGACCGATTTTCCTCTCCTCGCCTCTCCCGAATGAGGCTAAAACAAAAAAGGAATCATTTCATCTCTTGCATTTTCACATAAATCGACATTAAATTATCTTTATCTATTTTTTATCTTTTTTTAATACTTTTAAAAACTTAATTTTCCATCTTTGTCATCGTTTGAAGAAGAAAAAAAAACATTTTTTTTATATGTGTTTCTTTTTTTCTTTTACTTTGTGCTAGAATTAAAAAGCCGCGCGCGCGCGTGCTCCCGCTCGCGCGCCATTTTTCGCTCCCAGCTAAAATTTTAAATTATTTAAACAAAAACAAAATAAAAATTATTTTTCCCTTTTGCATGCGGACATAAGTAAAATATGCGTTTAAGAAAATCCTTATAATCCGGATTTCCTCACGCACGTGATCAACATTATGCGTTCCTTTAATAAAATTATTATTATCGATAAAATATTTTTTTTTTAAATAATTATTTTCAATTAAAAATCAAAACAAAAACATAAAAACTCGTTTTCAAGGTTCGTCGTAAACGCTTAAACCGCCATTTCTATCGTCTCTACCGCCACCACCACCACCACCACAACCGCCACAGTCGAGTACGAGCAAATAGTAACAACATAACGTCGGTTTACAATTTTTTTTTTTTTTAATTTTTCAAATGCAATAATTATGCATTTATGCCAGGTAATTTTAAACCTGTTATTATTATTAATATCGCTTTACTCTACGTTATTTATAAGTACATACATTCATACATAAATCGAATGAATTTTTCAATATCGAATCGATTTCCTTAAAGTGTATTCACGATAACATTATTTACGCTAATTTAAAAATAAGAAAATAAATTTTTTTCATTTGAAACCCGCAGTTTTCGCGAAACGCATGGAAATCATTATTATTATTATTATTTTGTTTTATGTCATAAAAAAATTACTGACTTTAACGGCCTAATTAAATATTAATAAATAATTGTTCTTACTTATTGACGTTTTATTGATTTATTTATTTTAAAAAATACATAGTGTCACTAATGAATCGCGTAATGTTATTAACTGTCACCGTCGTAGTTATTATTATTATTTATGTATCGAAGAAAGGCCGCCAATATTTTTTTAATAAATTATTTACATAAAATAAATGTCATAATGTTTATTCAAAGTGTTACGAATGTTTTATTTTTAACGTGTAAAAAAAAAAAAAAAATAACGACAATTATTTATTTACATGACTTTCAAGTGTGAAAAAATTTTTTTTTATTTTATTACTATTGCTATGACGTCATTTTTTTATTAATTAATAATTATTTGGGATCTGATTTATTAATTAAATAAAAATCTCAGTGAAATGATTTTTATTCCAGGGATAAGAAAAGACACGCAAAAAAAAAAAAACCAAAAATTTATTCAGTTTTGGATTTTAAAATTTTTCGGATGTCGAATAAAGCGGCGGTGGTGGAGGGGAGGAGAAGGAGGAAAAGGAGGAGAGAGAGGGAGAGGAATAGAGAAAGAAAAACATAGAGAAATAAATGATTTTAAATTTTAAATGCGTACAAAATGTAAATCAAAACCGGAAAATAACATATGTTTGTGTATATACGTTGGATTTGTTGTTGTTGCATTGTTTCGGGTATGTCGAATCTGTTTCCTACCATCATCATCGTGATGATAATGATAATAATAATAATAATAATAATTTTTAAATATTGTCGTAAACCCCGTGCTAATTTTTCGTTCACGTATCAAATCGTATCAAATACAAAAAAATAATTAATAAAAAAAAAAAAAAAAAACCGTTACGAGTTTAAATCGTCGATCGTAAAAGATGACGTAATACATATTAATAATAATAATAATAATAATGATAATAATGAAAACTTATTGTGGTGTAAGATAATTTATTTATTTTTTATTTTTTTTCGCGCCAAAAACGCTAATACGAATTTATACGTATTATTTTTTGATTTACTTTAAAATTTTCGGTTTGAATTAGAATTTTTTTTGAGTTTCGACCGTATTTCCGGTTTAGTTTAAAAATTTTTTTTCGAGAATATATAAGAATCGAAAAGATTGGAAAAAAGGAAAATATTTTTTATTATTATTATTTTTAATCAATCTGATAATAAATTATTTAATAATTTCGATTTATTTCATTTCACACAAATTAATCCGAGTCCCTAATTAAGGTTTCAATATCAATTATAAAAGGTAGATTACGGGAGTTAATACCCCTTTTTCGCGTGAAAAACGTTTTTCCACTTTCTGGAAGAATAATTACAAGTAGAAAATTCACAGATGGTACACACAGATGCACCCTCCCCCCTTTGGAAAATCAATCTCGTTTAAAAGAGGAGGGGAGACAAAAAAAAAAAAAGCTTTTTGAAAATTACTACTCTCGTTGTTGTGCCGTCCATCCGAGGTTTAGAGCCCCTTCCTTGTCCCCCCCCCCATCCACATGTTGGAAAAACTTTTTTTTTTTTTTTCATTTTCCAATTCATTTCCTTTCACGTCGGTCGAATAAGCTCTTCGAAACCTTTTTTCATTATTATTATTATTATCGTGACACCTAAACCGTGTTACTGGTGGGGGATTTATATAAAAATAAATTTAAATTTTTTTTTTTAAGCCTCCCTCTCCCCTTTTCCTCCCCTTCTATCCCCTCAACTTAAAACTCCCGGATTTAAGTTTTATTATTATTATTATTATTAATAACATTTATTTATTTTTAAAATTAGTTGTTTATTTTCTGGAAGAGAAAATAAATAAATAAATAAAAAATCAAAAAAAAAAAAAAAACAAAAAAAAATATTCCAGGATTTTTTTTTTAAATCGTAAAAATTATTCGAGATGAATTTTAATAGGCTGCGATTAAAACGAAAAAGAGAAAAAGAGAGAGATAGAGAGAAAGTGGGAGAGAGAGAGAAAGAGAGAAAGTGGGAGAGAAAGAGAAAAAAAAAGAAAAGAAAAGTTAAATTTATGGAAAGCTGAAATCTAAAAGTTTCAGAGACATTTGAAAATCCTTATCACTGAAGCTTAGTAATCCAAAAATTATGAAAATCCATAAATTAAAAAGCATTAAAATTTTAAGTTTTGTTGTAAATTTTGATTTATTTCCTCTTTTTCTTTTTTTTTTTTCTAATTTTTTTTCCAGGTACTTTTTTATCAACTCCGACTTTTGTGTACGAAATTCAAACAAACCGCTGGAAAATAAAATAAAAAATAAAAAAAATTTTCCAGTTGGTTTTTTTATTTTTTTCGTTTCGACGATTATGAATGAATTTTTTTTTTATATTATTTCTCCATCCATGATATTTATGGAGAAATTTCATTTCAATTGAAAAAAAAAAAAAAATATATATATATATATATATCAAATTGACAAATATATTTTTTGACAACCCCTCGAATAATTTTCTATATAAAAAATTATATTCTATATATTTAAAAAAAACATAAATTTAGGCTAGAGTAAAAAAAAAATTTTAAAAAAAACGCGTTAAAAAATTTGTTTTTTTTTTTTTTTTTTTTTTTTTTTTTTTGGCCCCCCCCAAGGGTTTTAAGTTAAACGTATAATAAATACCAAAATTACAAGTTTCCCTTAAAAGGGAAAAAAAAAAAAAAAAGGAAAAAAAAATTTTTTTTTTTTTTCTATATGCCCGGTTATTAAAATCAACGGTTATTATATATATTATTGATTATAACTTAGTCGTTAATTTTTTTTTTTTTTACGCCGCGTTTTTTTGCTTTTGCGTAATTCAAAACAATATTTTGTAGTAGCCTTATAATGTATTATTATTATCATTATCATTATTAAAATAATTAAATCGAATGAAAAAAAAAATAAATTAAATTTTTTATTTTATTTTATTTCATTTTCTCTCTCTCGTTCTTTTCGTATTACCTCCCTTAATTCTTTTTTTTTTGTCTTATTTTATATTTTTTGCCTTCTTTTTTTTTTTTTTTTGTTTCTCCAGGCCGTAAATATTTTTTTTTTTTTCTACAAATATAGTTGAGCTGGAAGCCGGGTTAAAGTATTGTTGCCATTTTTCACATGGTAAAAAGATTTATTTCTGACGTGAGAAAGACAAATAGGAACTTTGTGTCCGAATTTTCTTCTTTTTTTTTTTGTAAGGCTAGGCTTTAGTTTTTGTGTTGTTCGTCGGTATGCACAACTTTATTTTTTCTCAATTTATAGCCGTGCTATAAGTTATATTTTTGCTACAGATTTATTACGCCTACCGCACATTTTTTATTTATTTTATTATTTATTGTCTTTCTTTTTTTTTTTTTTTTATTTCTTTCTTTCTTTTCTTATCTCTTTAAAAAGAAGAAGAAGAAGAAAAAAATATATATATATACATAATGATGATAATAAAAATAATTTTTATTTTTTTTTTTTTATCCAACTTTTTTTTCTCTCTCTCTCCAGTAAATCTGTTTTTTTTTGCCCTCGAACCCACTTCCGAGAGTATTTATTTTAAAAATTTATTTTTAAATCGTATATCAATATTATCATCATTATCATTATTATCACAATTAATGTTTAATAATCTTTCCGTAAAATTATTATTATTATTATTATTAATAAAAAAAATTACTTCCTGACGTAAATTTTTCAATAAAAAAAAAATTATTTAAATCGTTCCAGTATTTATGATTCCAGTTATCAACATAAAAAAAAATCAATCATACGTCGAATCATATACTAATCACGTGACATTTAAGAAACCACTATAATTTTTATAAAGCGCTATATAAACAAACTATAAAACAAAATGGGAGTCGGATCGGTTAGGTTCGATAAAAATAAAAAATGGAATCGAGTTTTTTTTTTATTAAAATTATTTCTTGTGGTAAAAATTTTTTTAATAATTAACTTATGAATAATAAAAACAATGAAAATTTTATTACCTTTATTACGTAATAATAATAATAATAATAATAATAATAATAATAATAATAATAATATAAGAAAATTAATCGATTATTTATTTAATAAATTTTATTTATTCATTTATTTATTTATTATTACGAGAGTTTAATTAAAATCAAAAATAAATTTGTGCGGTGTTTAACGACAAAATTATTATTATTATTATTTTAAAATGATAATAATGATAATTATTTTGTTTTTTTTTTTTTATTAATTAGAGTATTAAATATAATTTTATGTTAAAAAAAAAAAAAACGCGAAATTATAGTAATAATAATATTATTATTATTTAACAATGAAAAATAAAACAATGCACTTAGCATGATAATAGAGTGAAAGGGGTGGTGACTTAAGGGTTGTTTAAAATGGAAGGGGTGGGGAGGAGGGTGCAATAGGGAGAAACAATAAATCTTGGTCGGCCACACTGTCAGAGTGTAAATCATGATGGCCGCGCTGCGTGGTTGCAGACACCATGCCTCGCAGACTCCCAATTCTCGAATGAAACCAATTCATCTCTGTCCCGCGTTTTCCCTCTCTCTCTCTCTCTCTCTCTCTCTCTAAACTTCCCCAATTCCTTCCTCGTCTCTTTTCCTACCACCACTTTTAATACTCTTTCCCCTTGTTTTTTTTTTTTTTTTCAACTTCAGGCCTCTTCATCTTCTCTTTCCTTTGCCTTATTTCCTTTTCTTTCTTTCTTTCTTTCTTTTTTTCTAACTTTTCTCATTTTCCAATAACTCAATGCGAGATTTTTTCCTCTCTTTTTTTTCTCTTTTGTTTTCCAGTTTGGTTTTCCAAAAAAAGGGTGAGTGGTAAAGAGGGGGGGGGGGAATATCATTCGCATACATTTAAATATTCTTTTTTTTCACTCTCTTTCCCATCGAAAGAATTTTTCAATGCAGTTTCCAAAATTTCTGAACAAAAAAAATTTCACGATCGATGATAAAATTAGAGAGAAAGAGAGAGAAAAAAAAAAGTAAAAAGAAACCATGAAAAACAAATTTTCTTTTTAAATTATATTATTTATGAAAGTTAATTATACAAAGTTGCCGTGTCCATCTTGTTTTTATTAAAAAAAAAAAATTCAAGGCAAAGAATTCTCAAAGTTTTTTTTTTTTATCTTATATCCAGAGTTGATGAACCCTCTATTTAAGTCCACGTATCCCCGTATTCACCCACTTGATAATCATGTCCAGTTTTTCCAAACCGCTGTAATTGAATGAGAACTAAAACACTAACCACTGCGAAGCCTTTGGCTGTTAAATTGGTTTGAACCACTTCAATGTAATAATTTTTTTTTTTTTTTTTTTGTCTAAAATGATTATTTAAATTATCATCATCATTATTATTATTATCTTTAACCTTCCTTTTCACGATTATACTATATACTTATAGACACTACACAACGTTTCTTTTTCTTTTCTTTTTCTCGACAGGAATTTTAACTTTATCCATCTCGTCGTAAAAGTACTAATAATAATAATATAAAAAAAAATACGTTATATAAAGATTATGACGTCATTTTTCCGTCTCAACTGCTGATTTTTTAGTCTGCTTTTTTTTTTTAGTTAATAATTAGTTGAATGGTTGAAAAGAAAATTGAACGTTTTCCCGAAGTTGGTCTATAAATCAATTTTTGTTAAGCTCGTGGCATTAACACTTCTTCTCCTTTCTAAAAGAAAGGTTCGGTACGTCAAAAACTTTTTTTTTTTTAGTTTCGAGAGTTGTTCGTAAGACTAAAATTGTAAGAGAAAAAGAGAGAGAGAAAGAGAGAAAAAGAAAAATGGTAGGAGTCAACATATAAGAGGTTGTTGTTGTTGCAATTCTTATTATGTCTCTCACATAATTTAAAAAGTCTTGAATTCCTTTTTTCTCATTCGTCCTTCCAGTTTCTTCCAGTTTCTTTTTCCCCTTTCTCCTCCTCCTCCTCCTCCTCTTTTTCCCTTTAAGTCATTTTATATGGCAATTTCTTTTTCAAATGGATACCAACAACATTTTGTTTTCATTTCAATTGAAAACAAAAACACAAAGTTTTCTTATTAAAGTTTTACATTTCACAGATTTATTTGTATTCTTATTTTATTATTATTATTATTTTTCCCAAGGTTCACTGATTCTTTTTTTTTTATGTCGTTTAAAGAAAATAAGTTTTCTTTTTTTTTAAAAAAATCGTATTGCGTATTTATGTGATTGAAATTACTACGACATACTTAAATACGTAAAGACTTAAAATGCTTTTAAGAATTTTTTTTTTTTTTTAACAATCAACCCTTAAGATATTATTTAAAAAAAAAAAATTCATTTCAATAACAAAGAACGCACACGATTCGTTATGGTAACACAAAAAAAAAAAATCTTCCAAGGTTAAAATATAAATAATAGAAGAATAAATTTAATGGGCAAAAAAAAAAAGATTTTTAGGGCCACAACCGAAAGGTTACACAACAACAACAACAACACTTCACGTCAATTAAAAAAGGCACACAAGGCACAAGGTTTTTTTCTTTTTAAAAAAAAGGTTGAATTGAAAGAGAATATATATAAAAAAAAAAAAAATTATTGAATTTAAAAATTTTAGATATAAATTGTGTGTGAAACAAAATGTCTGCTCTTTAGTAACCATTGAAGTCCCGTTAGATATTTTAAGTTTAATCCATAAAGATTTACTGGGGGTATCAGGACTTGGCGGGCGCGCTTTCGAGGTGAATCCAGCTTATAGTTTAATCTCAGTTCCATATGAGTCAATTAAACCATCTTTCTTTCCGGACCAACCAACCAACCCCAGCATCACTTTCCTCATCTCTCTCTCTCTCTTCTCTAATTTCTCATTCTACTTTTTTTTTTTTTTTATTCTCGTTCACCTCACGCGCCGTTAATAATCTCGGCATAATTTATTTTCCTCGTCTTCTTTTTTTTTTTTTTTTATTCCAGAATGATTTTTAATTTCCCGAATCTCTCATTTATAATCGACATAAAATTAATCAAAATGGCAGAAAATTATTTTTTTATTTTTCCAACTTTTCTGCGGTTGTTGTTGTCGTTGTATCAAATCAAACGACAAACAATAAAATATCAATTCTCAATTTATTATTTAATTATTTTTATTTATTAATAAGTAACAAATTAGTCGGAGAAAAAAAAATTGTAAAATAAATTAATAATAATAATAATAAAATTATTATTTATTGCCACGTTTGGATTTCGTCCAATCTAAAAACACGACGAAAAAAAAAATCGTGGGAAATAATACTTGATAAATTTTTTTTATGTTTACATAACACTTTCTCTCTCTCTCTCTCGACATTCAAGCATTCGTCAATTTTATTGTTATTCGTGTCTTAATAAAATTATTATTATTATTAACGTGTCAACAGAGATAATATTTAAACACTTTTGAAAAGAGTTAATTAATTAATCAAAAGGTCAAATCTTTCCTTGTTTTTTTTTTTTTTTTTTAAATGGTCGTTTTAATAGTCATTTAAATTTGGCGCAATTTCTCCATTTTCTAATGACATTAGAAATTAAATTACCCTTTAAATTCTTTCCATTGTGTGCCTGATTTGATATTTGTGTCAAGTAAATATTTTCTTAGATGATAAATGAAGACTTTTAACTTGGAATAATAGGCATTGGAATCGAGATTTGAAATTATGGTGGATTATGATGATAATTTAACGAAAAGTGAAAAGTGGAAGTTAGTTAGATAGTTAGTTAGTTAGTTAGTTAGTTAGTTATTACTTTATCACTTTGATGTATAAAAGTAACCTAATGATAATAATAATATTAATAATGATAATAATCGAGGATTTGTAATAATAACTTTATGCAATAATTTTTTACTTTCGTTTTGATTTTGTTATTAACATTGAACTCTCTGCCTCTCTGTCTCTCTCTCTCTCTCTCTCTATTGATTAAGTTTTTTTCTGCAAGGGAATTTAATTACATTTACTGGAGAAAAAAAAATTACGCTGGAAATTTATATGATTCAATACGCACGACATAAAAAAAAAAAGTTTAGAAATTTCGCGTGGGTTGACAAAAAGGGGATGAAAATAAAAATTATAAAATACTTCTGCCACTTTTTTTTTCTTTCATCTTTTACTATCACGCATCATCCTCGTTATCAAAGGTAAAATAATAATAATAATAAATAACAACAAATCATTTTTGATAAAAAATAAAAAATAAACGAATGGTGGATAAACCTAATATTAATCATAAAAAGGACAATAATATTATTAATCGTGATTTATTTTATTTTATTTTTTTTTTCATATCGTGTAATAAGAAAAAGTTAAAGACACGATTTAAAAAATAAGAAGAAAAAAAAAAGAAAAAAAAAAGAAGAAAACTTTTAAAGTATTTTTTAAATGCACAGCACGTTAAATCTTAAAGCTCGAATTCTAATGTTGTACACGGTTTCATCCGCATGGGGTAGTTGTCGCTCTTTCAACCCCTTTGCCAACCAATTTCGCACTTCCCTTAACAACATTTTAACTACATAAGCTAAACACTTATGTAAAAAAAAAAAAAAAAAAATTTTTATTTCCCATCTTTTTAAGTCCGACACAAACACACACAAACACTCTGTGTGACGATGCATACGTAACGAAGGGTGCATAATAATAATATTAATGCGCAATCATCTTTAAAAGGTGTCGAGCAAGAGATATTTTTTGGGGGGAAGAGGGAGGGAAATTAAATAAGGGGTTAGAAAATTATAAAATTTTTTTTTTTCCTTTTTACTCCATTCATTCCGATTGGAAAAATTGAGTCTTCAAAAAAAAAAAAATTATCGAAATGTTTAATTATTATTATTATAAATAAATTCGCATAATCATTAACGCGTAAATTTAATTATTATTATTATCGTGGCGTGAATAAACACATAATGATAATAATAATTATAATAATAATTAATTACCGGTTATACATGGATCTGATATTTAATTATTATTTTTAATTAACATTAAACGTGTTATTGTTGTTGTCGTAAAAAAAATGTTTTATTAATTAATTATGTCGAACAAACGATTTATTATTATTATTATTTTATTGATACTTTTAATAAATAACCAATAATAATAATAATAATAATTTTATAAAGCTTTTTTTTTGGTTTTGAAAAAATAATTACTGAAATATTAAAAAGTTTTATCACAACGATTGCATTCATTTTATAAATATTTAAATATAAAAAAAAAGTCATACGATGGTAATAATGATACTGATAATGATGATGATGATAATAATAATAATGAAAAGATTTATAAAAATTATGAAAAAATTTTTTTCTTTTTTTTTTCTTATTCTTTTGATGAAATTCTCCGGGATCGCTCGAGGTTTTTTTTTTTTAATATTTTTTTTCTTTCTTTAGAAAAAAAGTAGAAGAAGAAAAGAGTGGGAGGAGGGGGAGGTAAAAAAATTGATTTTTTATCACGGAGTTTCGAAAAAAAAAAAAATTTTTTTTTTATCCTTTAGATTTATGTTATTATCTCTATTAAAAAAAAAAAAAAAAAAAAAAAAATAGAAAATACTAGAATACTTGACCAGCCAATAATAGTGACCGAATAGGTAATTTTTTTTCTCTTCCTTTCGTACTAGTTTTTTTTTTTTTTTAAATAAGTAAACAGGTTTTCCCCATCATCTTAATTGTAAGGTATCCTATAATTCTGATAATGCTGCTCGAAAAAAAAAAACAAAATTATAAAAAAAGAGAACGCGCGTGAGAGAGAGAGAGAGAGAAAGCATCGGGGAGGGAAAAAAAAAATGAAAATGAGAATTTGAAAGTGCGTGTGCGTGTGCGTGTGTATGAGCGTGATGTAGCATGGTGTACGGATTTAAAATAAAAACTTATATTTAAAATAATAATAATAATAAAAAAAGAGTATGTGTGTGTGTGTGTGTGTGTGTGTGTGAGAGAGAGAGAGAGAGAAACTTAATTTTTACCCGTTTTCCAATTGTATTATAATCTATATAAAAAATCCTTACATTAGAAAAAAAAAGGTTTAATTTTTTACGTAGGAAAAAAAAAAAATTATACGAAATTTTATTGGTTCGTTTTTACTTCGGGCCCTTATTCAGGTATTTTGACAGAAGGGGTAAGAGGGAGGGGGGTAACAAACATTAACTAAAACCGATCCATTATATTTAATTTCGAATTAAAAAAAAAACGGATAATAATTTTTTTTATTATTTTTTCGTAATTATATTTTTTTATTTGTCGCCATTTTTTTTTGTTTTTGATCTATTACATCCTTCCTTATCACGATTTCAAAAACGAAATTTATCACAAATTATTATTATTTAAAAAAAAAAAAAAAACGTGGAAACGTATTTAAAAAAAAAAAACCACGCCCCCTCCCCCTCCCCTCTATTCGACGATTGACCGTTAATCATTAAATCTCTTTAAAAAAAAAAACAAACAAACAAAAATGGCACGAAAGTAAATACATTTATTTACCTATAAATTTTTTTTTTTTACACCATAAAAACAACAACAAACAACAAAATAAACAATATTATTATTATTATTATTATTATTATTAACCATATGAAAAGTCATAGAATAAAAATTTTTTTTACGGGCAAAACCATTAAAAGTCATGTTTCGGTCATTAGTATCAAATTTTAAATTCCTTAAGGGCACCTTTTCATTTTACCTTTTTTTTTTTATTTTCATACGGCGTCGGCGTTCATAAAGCACACATATTCGTTTATATTATCATCATTATTATTATTATTATTATCATTATTAATAAATAAATTTATTTAATTAAACGTATTTCGAATGAATGAACCACATATAAAAAAAAAATTATTATTATTTATTTAACGTATGTGACAATTTTTTTTACGATTGAAAATGATTTTTTTTAAATCGATTATTATTATTAATTTATTCTGAACTTGTATTGTTCAGACCTTTATTATTATTATTATTTTCGATCGTTTTACTATTATTTTAATGTTTTGTTTTTTTACGTTTAATAAATTTGCGTACGAAACGAATTATTTAAAAAAAAAAAAATGGACACGTATGGCGACGGTAAAAAAAACGAATGTGTTTGCGTTTTCGAGATTTTTATAAATAACAAAATTAGTTTTTTAGTTTTTCATAAAAAGATTTCAAATATCAATTCGTGAGGTGGTTGGTTGATGATGATGATAAAAAAAAAGGGTTGCGAATGTAACGATACTGAACAACACAAACGAAAAGGAGGAGAAGGGAAAGGAGGCAGGAAGATATTAAATAATTATTAAAAAAAAAAAGAAAATAACCTGTGGGCTTTTCCCCCAGAATCCCCCGGAAAACCCTTCAATTTTTCCCATTTATATGACGCGTATTATTTTCCGATTGCTGAGGGAAAATATCAAGAGAAGGAAGAAGAAACGTGGTGCAATTTCCCGGGAATAATCCCATACTTTATTTTCAAAACAATATTTCACTTTTTGGGTTTTTCGTAAAAACGTGGAAGAGAGAAAGAGAGAGAGAGATATTGCCGGGAAGGAAGGTAAGTGGTGGAATAAAGGGAATAGAATAAAAAAAGAAGAAAGAGATGAAGGAGGGAAAAGATGGTGAAGGAGGGAGGAGGGAGGAGAAAGGGAAGGAGGGGAAGGAAAAGAGGCAAAAAAAAAGGTAGGAGGAAAAGATTCCAATTCTAATATCATTTTTTTTTTCTTCCTAGATAATCCTATATTTTATAGCCCGATTTTATATTTTCTTGGATTTAGATAATTTTTTCTCTCTCTCTCTCTTTCTCTTTCTCTCTCTTTTTCTTTTCCCTTTTTTTTTCTATATATTTTCCTCGGTCTTTACTCATTTTTTTTCCTTCTCCTCCTTTTTTTATTATTATTATTATTTTTTTTCCCCGTAGCGACAAAAAATAAATAATGTAAAATATTAAAGACAAATATTTAGAAAAAAAAAAAAAAAAGAAAAAAATGTATTAACGTCGTAAACATTAAACAGAGAAGAAAATTTAAATAAATAAAGGGCGCGAAAAAAATAAAAAATAAAAATGGCAATTTTTTCTTTTTTTTTTTGTTATTAATTTAATTTTTTTATTTATTTTTTGTAAAAAAAATTTTTTTTGTTTGTTTTTTTTTAATAAATGTAACTAATAATTTAGAATGAGTTTAAAAAGGGGAGTGGAATAACAAAAAAAACAAAGATAATCGGGTTATTAGATTTTTCACCTGAGACCTCGTGTCTGGCTCCACTTTTGTTTTTGTTTTTTTTTTTTTTCAATAATAATTTTTATGTTTAAAAGATTGTCAGCAGTATCGAGTAAAATATTATTATTATTATTGTTTTATGCTTCGTGTTGATGATTAGTTTATCAATGAGAATTTTAAAATAAAAAACAAATTCACGGTCGGAGTAAAAGATTCACGTGGAACAAAAAAATTACTGCAAATTTTTTATTTTACACGACGATATAAATTTTGGATGTTGAATAACAAAAAAAAAATTTCTCTCATGCGATTCGTACCTTGTGAAACCTCATTTTTTTTTTTTTTTTTAAATTCTACCGCCATTTTTTTTTCCTTTACTCCTTTACTCAAAACGCCGTGGAAACTTCAATCACGTTCTCAAATTACGCAACAAATTGCCATAATTATGAAACGTCGTGCATACTGAAAAATTACCCGAGGCAACAACAACAACAACCAAAACAAAAACAACAACCGAAAAAAATAAAACAAAAAAATTAAAAAAATTTTTTTTTTTTTGTAATGAAAAATGACTTAACGAACGATTGTAATATTATCGCAAAGTATTTCAACTTATAAAAAAAAAATTCAACGGCGTCCACCAGTTTGGGGATTCATTTCACTACAATCCAGCCTGCAAAATACGACGAAAATAAAATTAGGATTCGAAACAGGCACGAAACCTCTTCCACCTCCACCTCCTCACCTCAATTCCTCTTTCTCTCCCCTTTTCCGTCCCCCCAAAAAAAAAAAATTAATTTACGGTTCGACGAATAAATTTGAATCTTCATAAAACAGAAAAAAAAAAAACAAAAAAAAATTTTTTTTTTTTATATTTTCTCCTATCAAAATTATTATTACGTAAAATTTTTAATAATAATAATGATAATAATAACGATAATAATATTAATAATAAATATTAAAACCGCTTAAATTTTTCTTTTCGTTTTCACCCACATTTTCCTCTTTTCCTACATCACAGTATACTGTACCCCCTCTTAGACAACAACAACTGATTAGTTATCAATTATTAACCAGTTAAAATAAAAAATTTTAACGTCATTCGTTCTAATCAACCGATAAGGAATCAGTTCAATAAAAAAAAAAATTCAGGATCGTTTATTTTAGCGATAAGAACGACAATTTTATTCCTTAACGGAACGACTATAAGTTCAGAAGTGACGCGCATAAAATTTTTTACGGGGGAAAATATTAAAAACAAATATGGCGGCCGAAAAAAAAAAAAAATTTGTAAAAATAAATAAATAAATAACAATTTAATTGCTCGAAACGAATTTTTGTCCGAAAGGAAAATAATAATAATAATAATTTCCTATGCGAAAAACTTTTTTACATAAAAATTTCAATAAAAAGTTATGTATATAACGATCATTAACATTTTATTTTAAATAAAAATAAACGAAAAAAAAAAAAACTACTTAAGGAAGTTATGTAAATTTCACTCTCCCCGCCCCATCCTCTCCCTTCTTCCCTACCCCCCAAAAAAAAATTTAAAAATGACGATGACGACAACGACATTAAAACGAGTTAATTAAACAAAAAAAAAAATTTTTTCTTATTTTTTTTTATTTTATTGTGTTGAATGATTGCATTCCTGAATGCGACACTGAATTATTGCAAATAGGTATCATAACTAAATTAAATAAATAAATGAAAAATAAAAATTTACGGTAATAATAAAAAAATATATAGTAATAATAATAATAATTATTTATTTATTTATTTTTATATTTTTTTCCTTATTTAATAATATTTATGTATATGTATATATAAATAATTTTAAATATACAATCGATCACAATTAAAAAATAAATTTAATAAAAAATTTTTTTTTTATTACTTTATTACCGGAGTAATAAAACATACATATATATATATGTATATTATTAATTAATAAATTTATTCATTTATTTAAATTTTTCAAAAATAAAAAAAAAATTTAAATAATTGTGTAAATTATTTTTTAAAAATAATTATTATTAATAACATTTTAATTATACATAAACACAATTTCATAAAAAAGTATTTACTTATTTATTTACACGCAATTAATAATAATAATAATAATAATAATAATAATAATAATTTATTACGTATACATTTGAAGGTATAAATTTACATTAAAAAATTTTTTTTTATTGTAACTCTTTCGTTTTTCCCGTTATTATTATTATTATTATTATTATTATTATTATTATTATTATTATTAATAACTGACTTGTAATATTTCCTTTTTTATCAATTAATAAATAATACAAAGTATTATTATTATTATTATTGTTATTATTATTATTATTATTACCATTATTAACGTCGTCATCATCATCATCATCATCATCATCGTTAAAAAAATTCACGATTTAATTAAAATAAAAATTTTAAAATAAAATTTTTTTTTTTTTTTAATCAATTAAAACCTTAAGTACAAATACATAAATAAAAAATTGAAATAATAATGATAATAATAATAATAATAATAATAAGAGGAATTTTGTTCCTTTATTTACCGTGTTGCGTATGAGTAATAATAATTACATAATGTTTGATGTTCATATTTTATTAATAAAACTATAAAAAAAAATTTATTCAATGGCAATCAATTATTTATTTTATTTATTTTGTACTTTTTTTTACTTTATTATTTTTATTATTATTAGCTAATTAATAAATAATTATTAATAAATAATTACTTAAGTAAGAAAAAATAATAATAATAATTTTTTTAAAAATAAATTCAATGCGAATAAACAAAAGTAAAAAATAAAAATTAAATTAATTTTTATTTTTTAATTTTTTTTTTAAAATATAAAATGAATTTAAATATAAATTATAATTTAATGAAAATTTTAGTTTTCTTATGTTAAATATAAATTTTTTTTTTCAATTTTAAGTATAAACGTAAGTTTTTTTTTTTTTTTTTTTTTTAATTCGTCATGGTAAAATTAATTTAAAAAATATTTTATGTATTTATTTATTTATTTAAAAATCGTACCTGTCTTAATAAAGTTAATAAAAATAAAATAAAATAAAAACTTTGGGCAACCTTCTCACATTTAATTAATTAATTTATTTATTTATTATCGATGACGATAAAATTAAAAAAAAAATTTACTTATTTATTTATTTATTTGTTCTCCCTTTTTAATAAAATGAATAAATAATTAAAATAATTAAGATAATTAAAATAATAATAATAATAAATAAAAAATAAATAAAAGTGTTGTTTATGTTGTTGTTGTAAAAAAAAAACATTGTTTTCTTCGAGTGTGTTGTTTCGCGTTGTGTTGTGTTTAATTAAAATCAATCACGCACCACGTAAATAAGTTATTATTATTATTTTTTTATTATTAATTATTTAAAACTTTGTTAATAATAATAATAATAATAATAATAATAATAATTTTATTTTAAACGAACCTACAAACAAAAACGTGTATACGACAAACAACATTTTTTTTTTTTTTTAAAAAACATGATTGTCTGTTTTTTTTTTTCCGTTTTCTTTTTATTTATAAAAAGAGATCATTTTTACATGTTTTTGTTTTTGTTTAAACTTTATAATTGTTTTAAAATAAATTATTACACTGCCTGCCAACCCTTGAATTCACCAACCGATGATATTCGACCTATAACAAAAAATACATTTTCCACGTCATTAAATGTTTCATGTGTGTCTATATATATATTTACATATTGTTACTCTAAACTACTTTTAATAAACTAATTTAACGTATTTCCCCTCCCCTCATTCCCCTTTTCCTTCCCCTTCCCACCCCATACTTAAAGTATCTATAAATAAATAATAAATACGTACCAATAAAACTATTTATAATAATAATAATAATAATAATAATAATAATATTAATTTATTTCTAACGGCTAATAATTTTTTTTATAAGCAGGCATTAATTAAAACGTGATAAGAGATTAAAAAAAAAAAATGTTAAATTGTGTATTGTTAGTATTAAATATGAATAAATCGTCTACTTATATTATTTTTTTTTTATAATAATGATAATATAATATGTAATGAGTAATAATGATAATGATAAGAGTTATCTATCGTCTTCGATGAACGTAACAAAGAAAAAAAAATTTTTTTTTTTATTCGTAATTCGAATGTGAAAAATAAAAAAACAAAATGGCTGAAGTTTTTTTTCTTTTTTTTTTTTTTATTCGCAGGAAGGATGTTTCTTCAAAAAATTATTTTACTTTTTTTTATTCACCAGAAGACAAGCTTCCTGCATCTGCCGCCGTCTAACCGGAAATTCTGGAGTCAGCAGCAACCGAATTCTAAAACTTTTTTCTTTTTTTTTTTTTTCTTTTTCGTAATTTTCATCTGGGTTAAAATTTTTTTTTCTTTTTGTTTTTGGTGAGTGAGTGTGTGAGAAATCAATGGTTTACGACCTGATAAGGTTTGTGACGTCATTTGTTTTCTTTGTTTATTTATAAAAAAAATTATTCGTCGGGGAGAAAAAAAATAAAATTACGTTTAAGATATTGTTTAAAACTCTACGATATACCCTTGAATTTT
This sequence comes from Pediculus humanus corporis, assembly GCF_000006295.1. Classification (NCBI taxonomy): domain Eukaryota; kingdom Metazoa; phylum Arthropoda; class Insecta; order Psocodea; family Pediculidae; genus Pediculus; species Pediculus humanus. The sequence goes on along the minus strand of NW_002987253.1, from coordinate 61,129 downwards.
TTTATTAAAAAATAAAAATAAACAAACGAACAAACAAACAAACAAACACGTAATTGTTTTACTCCCGGTCTAAAAAAACAATCATTAAATTAAAAAAAAAATTTATAAAGTTTCAGGGTAAAAAAAAAAAATTACCGTTTTTCTTTTTTTTTTTTTTTATTAAAAAAAAAAAAAACCGTTAGATTCTGTCGGGAAAGTAAAAAAAAGCAAAAAAAAAAAAGAAAAAAAAGTCTGTTCATTGTAGAACGAGGCAAGATGACAGTCGAGTTAAAATATGTCTTGCTCTTAATTAGAGTAATTATATAATAATTTTGCCCTTTAAATATAAAAAAAAAAAAACTTTCTCCTTTTTTTTTTTTTTGTTACTTCAAAATGTCTTCAAAACTTAACACCTTCTGTTTTCTCTTTGAAAAAAAAAATTATCACAAATGTTTTTCCAACTCCTTCAAAAAATAAAGTAATAAAAACGATCACCATAATCATTATCATCATGATCATGATCATGATCATCATCATCAACATCATCATCAACATCAACTCACGTCGAAAACCCAAAAGAACAACAATTACATTATTTTTCCACCTGTCTAATTTTTTCATTACGTCATACTTAATGACTTTAATACGTAGAGTAATAATAATAATGAATACATTGTTTATTCGATAATTATCATCTGCAAAACAACAATCGAAGTAGCCTTTTTTTTTTCTTGGTTACCTTTTTCGAAATTAAAATTGCACCGAACAAAACCAAACCAAACCAAAAAAAAGGGAAAACAATGAGCGATTACGGTAAACCATTATATTTTTTACTCTTCTGACACGTTACTACCGCCCCTTTACCCCTCCCTTTATTTCTTAATCGTTCAATTAAACAATTTTTTTCCAAACCTTTTTTTTTTTTTTTAACCATTTAACTAAATAATAATAATAATAATAATAATAGTAATGATTTAAACGATCGGAT